>NW_028300906.1:2360000-2660000 GCF_049000335.1 Polistes dominula | reverse complement strand
TTAGGCTGAGGATCCGGACGACGGTATAAATGGTGAAGTTCGTTATCAAATTCTTGGACGAGAAGATGCGCCGAGATTTGCCATTGACCCACTAAGCGGTCAAGTTCGGTCTGTGGCCAGTTTTACTCGTGACTCTGGACGTGTATTTGGTTTTGACGTCAAGGCCACGGATAGACGTGGAGCTGAGAATGGTCGCAGTGGCATTGCCAACGTTTTTGTTAGTTACTTCTTTTTGTTCTCCCTTTCTTATTGTTACAAAGTCTCTTGGTCAAGGTCCTTTCCAAAAAAACGGGGAGGATATGGGGGGATACTTTCTTACGACCAATGTGTTTTCTTGCAAAATTATATGGGCCTTTTTTTATACTCATTTTGTTCTTACAGGTGTACGTGTTGGATGATAAAAAACAAGTTGTCATGGTAGTCGGACAAAAACCTATTGACATCGAACCACATTTGGATAATTTTACAGCGTAAGTTGAACATATTTCAAATATTTTTTTTTCTTAACCCTTAGAATGCTATGGACGTATATATGCGTTTGGTAAAAATTATCAAAGTGATCTATCAAAGCATATACGTGTTTGATAATATTAATTTAAAATAATTTAAAATTTATTATTATTATTTTTATTATTTTTATTATTATATATAATTATATAATATATATATAATAATATATAATAATATAATAATATATATAATATATAATAGTATAATAATAATATATAATAATAATAATAATAATAATAATGTTATTTATTTGTGTTTGTAATCATTAATTTAAATTATATTCAAAAACAAAAACTTTAATTATTAATACAATTTATTATTAGAATCCTATTAATAATAAATTATTCTGTTCCTACAAAAAATTTTAGCTTAAAAGTATTCAGCATTCGAAGGGTTAATGGAATTAAAAAAAAAAAAACACATCGACACATTTTCTCAAGTAATTTTAGAATTGTTCGTAGAAGTTGCATTCGTATTTCTTTTTTTCCCCATAACCCATCATTATCATCTTCCTATCCAATCCTCCCCACGTTTTCCCTCGATTTAAATGTGAAAACGTATCTCATATTTCAGAGTTCTGCACAATATCACGGGACTCGATGTACGTGTCAGGAAGCTTGAGCCGCATATTGAAAAGAATCTGATCGACACAACTTCGTAAGTATTAAAAATCTTCCTTCTTCACTTTCACTTCTGCCGAGACTGATTTGTGATCAGCACGTAGAGCAATTTTGTATTTTATTTTTTTATTTTTACAGAACCGACATCTACCTATATGCCATAGATCCCCATCTAAACGTAATGATCGACATGGATACCTTGCATAAGTAAGAATCCCTACGATTATTTTCTTGATGGATTCAATTTATTGCTACATTTCTTTTTTTCTTTTTTATAAGAAAAAGAAAAAAACAATATCAGGAATAAAAAAAATATCATGTGGGCAGATCACACGTGTTAGAAGTGAAACCTTCGAAAAACTAAGTTTCGAGAGAATGAGACGACTACAGAATATCAGGAATAGGATAATTGTAGGGTTTATTTGTTATAATATTATTATTATATTATTGTTATCACATTCAAAAATTATTATACGTTTTATTGAAAACATATATAAATAGATAACATATTACACAGTAAGCAAATTCTCAATTCAAAGAAATGAGACGAGTTGCTTCTGGTAACTAAAAAATGCATGGTAACTAAACACCTCTGTTAGTGTAGTAAACACCTCTCTAGTAAAGAAAAAGTAGTGAGGTTTTTTCCGAAAAGTAGTGAGGTTTTTTCCGATAAGTCCGTAGGGTATTTCCGATAAGTCCGTAGGGTATATATTCCGTCTCATTCTCTCGTAGGTTCAATCCTATATGTTTGTCTCTTTTTCTCTCATTATTTAGTATAGCAGCCGTTTCATAGCTCCGTTTCATAGCTTCGTTTCCTGACCGACCGCGTTTATTTACTTTTCAGATCACTCCTATTTTAAAGAAGTTTTCACTTCAAAAAAATCTGAGAAATATCATTTCTAATGATCAAATACAAAATGAAACGGAATTTTTGTAAAAGGGGAAAAAAAATCTCCCAAAAAAAGAAAATTGTTCTAATTTTTTTGTTTTTTTGTTAACAGCGTTTTTCACAACAAGAAGGTGGAAATAAAACGTGAATTGGACGAGTATCGTGTATTAGAAATAACTGGAAATTCATCAAGAAAAAATCATCGTTACATGCTGTCCACTTTAGAAGTTGGTGTAGTCGTACTTGGTTGCGTCGTATTCGTTGGTGCCCTTGTAACAGCCCTTTGTGTCACCTGCGTTCGTAGGAATAAACGGTACGAGGATTACGGTTTAACTCGATCATCTCAAAACAATTCTACGCCGATCGAGGATACTACCACGACGATATCGAATTAATTTTCTTTCTCATTTTCCATTCATTTTCAAATGACTCTTATTTACTAATATTTTTCATATAAATTTGTTGAAAAATGGGAAAACAAAAGGAAACTAAAATCTCCTCAACAACAACCTTAATATTTTCTGTTTTTTGTTTCTTCGTTTTCTTTCTTTATTTCTTTCTGTTTTTTTTTTCGTGGACGTGTTTTAATCATGCATTTAAAAAAAAATAATAATTTGAATGTTAGGTGATCAAATTTTTCTAATAAAATCATATTTCTGGAGCATGTCAAACACTACTACTACTACTACTACTACTATTACTACTACTATATGGAAAAAAAAATAAAAAACATAGTAAACTTAACCACTTGTCCTACGATTTAACTTCACGGTTGCGGTGCCGTGCGATACAATATTGCACTTGTCGAAACAATATCACTCAGTTTGCTATTATTTTTCATTTTACAATATTGGGGATTGATATGATGAAAATAATATAAATCAGGGGTGAGCAACCCGCGGCTCTAGGGCCGCATGTGACCTAGGCCGTGGCCCTAGGCCCGCCAAGCGTTTATTTATATTACAAATATTCTTCCGCTAATATATTAAGTTCTACCAAATTAATACGACTTGTTCCAACATGCAATATGATTGCAAAGTGTCCATGCTTGCATTTTAAATACTATTAAGAAGTGTGATTTGGGGCCGCCAAAAAAAATTTCAAAATTTCGATAGGCCCGTTGCTAAAAAAGGTTGCTCAATCCTGATATAAATCTATTTACCACGCCTATCATCTATCGTGGTGTACACGTCATTCGCAGTTTTGAAACAAAAGCCTCTGAACGTGCATGGCACGTCTTTGTAGGGCAAGTGGTTAAATCAATTTAGAAAATGTTCATTCTCCATTTCTTTGACTATTCTTTTTCCATTCCTTTTTAATTTCTTTAATGGTCATTCTTCATATCATCGTTGATTTTGTTCCAACCTCTATCTGTGTGTATTTGAGTGTGTTTGAGTGTGTGTATGTGTCGAACTTTGAATGAATGGACTTCTGGAACTCAATTGGTTAGTCGTAGACGACGAGAAAAGGCCATGTTCTCCAGCAGTGGTGGTGGTCCACTTGGCTTTGCTTTGGCAGACTCGACATTGCAGAAACCAGCACTCTTCCCAACCTTCGTTGATGGCCTTCGTTACGACCCAGAACCTTTTTGTACCGATATACCAAGACGACAAAGTATCTGCGATCATGGACCAGGATGCGTACGATTTCACACGTGAGTTTCATTATTTTTACGTTTTTTTTTTTTATTAAATAAAATATTTGAATAACTCCATTTTTTATATATTTATATCGAAGGGTTTACATTGAATTAAATTTCAAAATATTGATAATAGATATGACATATAGTTAAATCATAGTATCATAAATAATATTATAATATACTATAATATCATTATATATAATATCCTATACTATAATAGTATATAGTATATGATATTATAATATATTGTATAAAATAATATTATTTAAATAATATTTTTTATGAGTATGATTTGACGTATAAACTCCACTTAAAAGATAAACTTATTCATCATTTTATTAACCAGCCTAACCATACAAATTAATATGAAATTTATTCTGAAATTGACCTAAGTTCATTTTTTTATATTTCTATTGAAGGTTTTGCGTTGAATTCAATTTCAAAATATTGATAACAGACATGATATCTAGTAGAATCATAGTATCATCCCAATTAACATTATTATTATTATTTAAATAATATTTTTGATGAGTATGATTTGACTTATATAAACCCCACTTTCAAGATAAACTTTTTTGTGTTTTCATCATTTTATTAACCAGCTTAACCATTTTATTAATTATAATATCCTTCAGTGTATTATTTAAAAAAACAAAGTGAAAGTTCTTTTTAATTGTTAAACTAAACTAGACTTATGCTATTATTATTCTCGTTTGTATATTTGTGGTTTTACAGGATGAATGGTAACAGTATAAAACATGGCGTGAGAACGACAGGTACAACGAAAGGCCTCGAGGCATCTGCAACGTCCTTGCATTCCAGTGGTCAGGATTCAGGAATCGTGGCACGAGCATCCTGTCACTGCAGTCATTCCTCGAGTCCTTCGAGCGGTGAGAGTAGCAAGTAAGTAACGATTGCTTTTAATTTTATCCCATTTCAAAGTGATACATTATTTTTGTGCCCGTTTATTTTGAAAATGGTCTAACTGCATTCGTGGTTTGAAAATGCAAATTATTGAAGTGAAAACTTCTTTAAAATGGGTGTGATTTGAAAGAATAAACTTTGATATATATGGTAACAATATTATAATAAAAAAATCCTACAAAATTATCTTACTCTTGATACTTCGCATTCGTCTCATTCTTTCGAAACTTAGTTTTTTGAAGGTTTCATTTCTAACTTGTGTGATATGCATACATGTTTTTATTTTGTTTATTTAATAATTGCCAATATTTTAATAGGAACTATAAATTGAACACTTTTAGATACACTTAAGCAGTATGACTCGTATATTTTTAATTGCATTGAAACGCAAACACTTCAATATCTCGATTCAAACATAAATGGAGTTTAACCAATTTCAAAATAAATGGCTCATTTGTTCTTTTTTATTTGTAATTTTGCAGCGGTTACGAGGATTCCTTGAAATCATTGCAACGTCGTGAACGAAGTAACGATTTAAATCGTAACAATCATGAAACATCAAGCGTAGTTGGTAGAAGGGCTAATCAAGCGTTAACAAGAAGACGACAAAGATTTAATTCATTTACAAATTTGGAATCAATGTATTCGCACGAAATGACATTGCAAAGGGATCAACGTTGTTGTACGACAGAAAAAAGACGAAAAAATGATGGACGTGGACGCAGAGAACATCGTAGGGCACATTCCGAAGCTGAAAACAATATTACCGAAACTGTGATCCATGAACACCCTGGCATGGAACTTCCATTAGCAAGTTCTTTACCTAACACTTCTAATTTGCACAGTAAGTTTTAATATTAAGTTTAAAATTTCAATGGAAAATCTTATTTGCTTCAATTATATATTTTAATATATTTTAATATTTATTCAATTTGTAATATAATATTTATATATTTAAATATATTTGATATTTATTAAATTTATAATATATTATATTTATTATATTTAAATATATTTGATATTTATTAAATTTATAATATAATATTCGTATATTAATAATATATAATAATATAATATAATCTTTATTATATTTAAATATATTATATTTAAATAAAAATATTATATAAATTTATATAAATTAATATTTATAATATTAAATATAATATATATATATTATATATAATGTTAAATCTATCTCGTTTGATCGGATTGTGTGTCTGACACATCTTTTGATCGACGTATGGTAGTTTGTTTAAAAAAAAGAAAAAAAAGAGACGTGGTATATAATCGTTTCGTTCACTTTCCTATTTGTTCAAAAAAAAAAAAAAAAAAAAGAAATGTTCGTTCGTTGGTTAGTCTCGAGATTAAATCGGCCATGAAACTCGCGCAAGTGTCTTTTTCCTCACTTTTGTTTACAATTGTGGATTTTAAAATGCCATTGACTTGCTTTCGTTTCCATTCTGTTAAACGTTTTTTTTTTTACTCTTCTTTGGATCGTCACGATGGTGCCAGTTAATTAAATGACTAATTAACATTTTTAATCGTGCGTCATATCTCACGATATCAGTTGTCGATTATCTTAAGTTTTTTCAATCACACAAACCAATTTTAATATTAATATATACAAAAGAGAATATTCAATTATTTTATAGACAGAAGATCAAATTATTCTATTAGATTATGCGCTTTAATTTTTTCGTTGTTGTTTCATTGAAAATAGAAAACAAAAAATTAAATTAAATTAAATTAAAAAAATAAAAAATAAATTTTAAAGTAAAACATTAAAAAATAAATAAAAAACGAACCAATTCATAAAATAGTAAAATAATATATATTATATTTAAAAAAAGAACATGTGCAATTTCAGAATCGCTAAAAAATAAAAAATAAACGCGTATGATAAAAAAGAAATTATTTATTATAATAAATACTACGTTTGATATTACAATATCAAAATAAGTTGCTATACTTTTTATTATATTATACCATATATAATATATTTTTTGTCAATCGCCAAAAAATAAAAAATAAACGCGTAAGATAAAAAAAAGTTATTTATTATAACAAATATTATATTTGATAATATAATATCAAAATATGTTGAGATACTTTTTATTAGATTGTACCATATATGATATATTTTTTGTTCTTTTCCCAGGTGTTACGAGAAACAGCCATATGTTGTATTAAAAGTCATTCGGTCTCTTTCACGACGATTAGGAGAACCTCCGTTAAGGATGGAGGTGAAATAACGGTCGTTGAGATGTACGATCACGTTCCTTGTTGTATCTATCCTTTCTCTCTCTCTTTCTCTCTCTCTCTTCCTATCTTTAGTTCACCCACACGCAAAGTTTGCTACTGGTACAGGTCACAATGCTAATTGGAATGGAATCTTCTCGAGTGATATGCAGTTAGGATATAATGCAAATCGTATGCAACTTAAGTGAGAATAATTTCAACGTGTTTCGAGTTAAACTAAACTCTTGGCAAACTAAGAAGGATGTGTTCGAGGAGGCCCTTTAATGTCAGAAATGTGTTAATTATTATTATTATTATTAATATTATTATTACTGTATTTTATTTTATTTTTATCTTGTATCTATGCCTCGAAAGTGTGTATTTTTTGTTTCATGTACATAAGTGCATCCTATTACTTAGACGTTCGTGTCATTTTCGTTGCCAAAGTAACTCGTACGTCATTATGATTTGAGATAGTTAAAAATGTCATTAAACATTTTACATTTTCATTGATCATTTTATTTTTTTTTTTTTTTTTAATTTTTCTGTATATAAAAGTGATATATACACGAGTTTTTATTATTATTTTTTGTTGTATGTCATCTCAATGTACACGATTTTTATCGATACTCTCTACAAGTGGTCTATTTTCTTTTTTTTTTTTTTTTTTTTTTAATCGATTTTTATTATAACACGTTGAACGTTTACGATTACACGATTTTACATTGTTGTTTTTTCTTTTCATATTCACTTTTTACGATCAATTTATTATCTTTTTATCTATCTCTATGTCTCGTTGGTTTTCCTTCTTGAATTAATTGTATTTTTATCGATGACGATCGCATTGTTATCTACACGTTCAACGTGTTGAATAACAATCCTATAAAATAAATTAAGAATATTTAAGATTACCTGTTAAATATTATTTATATCTGTAGATATTGTATAATGTATTATGTAAATGTAAAATGTAAATGTTTCATGTATGTAAATGTAATAATAATAATACATTTGTATATTAAATCTAGGAATGTATTTTATAAAACGTAAGACGTTATGTATATATTTTTTCTTTTTTTATATTTTATATTTTATTATTAGTTATTTTTAATTTTTTAAAAATATATTTGTTTATTTTTTCATTTTATTACAAAACAAATTAAAAATGATATTCAAATCAATCAAACAAATTTTCTAAACGTACGTTGTGGGTGTTGGTTAATTATTACTACCTTTTTAGCAAGGTCACATTCGTCATAGCAATTTATCGTCATCGTAGCCTTGATCGAAAAGGATCAAGGAATGTCTTTTACGCGATTCAAATCACCGCGATGGTGGGTGTTTTAATTAAGACGTACTCAAAACGTGTAAGAAAATTCTTGCTCCTTCTGTCGTATCATCATCGGTCAATGCCGATCCTTAACAAAAGGGCTGCCATAAGCGTCTATCTATGAATTGTTCGGTGGATTAATGAAATGCACGGATGAAGAAGATCATAAGACAATAGAGATTTATTCAGCAGAATGGGTTGTTTAAATGTGTCAGATAAAAGGATAAAACGTGAAACGTCTTACGATAAGTTTGTTTCAAACGAACCAAAAAAAAGAAATCCTACCACGATTTATCCTTTCCCCTTCCGAATAAATGATTTCTGCATTTTTTTTTGTCAACGAGATATAAAACATTGTTAAATGAAGAAAACAAAAGAACAAAAAATATTATAATATTAATTATATATATTTTGTATATAATATAAATTAAACATAAAATTAAAAAAAAAAATAAAAATTCTATCTAACCTAACATTCAGACTAGCTACAAACTATAATATAAAACTATAAACTATAAATTATAAATTTTATTTATATATTATATACAATATATAAATAAATATTTAATAAATAAATATAAGATAAATATATAAATAAATATAGATAAAACAAAACATATGTGCAGATCACACGTGTTAGAAGTGAAACCTTCAAAAACTTAAGTTACGAAACAATGAGACGAATGCAGAATATCAGGTGTAGGATAATTGTAGGGCTTATTTGTTATAATATTATTATTATTATAATATTATTACCACATTCAAAAATTATTTTACGTTTCATTGACACATTAGTTATTGTATTGTATTGTATTGTTAGGACCGTTTTCTTGTTTAAGAAACACGAGCTGGTAAGTGTTATTAAATAAATTGATACTTAATAAAAAATAAATAGATACGTAAGTAAAATAATTATTAAATATAATGTAATAGTTAATAAGAAATGAAAATTATTAATAATTATGTGTATTTATCAATAATTAACAAACTTTTTATGGCGTGTTTTTGATCGGGACTACGGGCTAACCCTAAAGATGCTCTAACTGCGCGCTCTCCGTCCTCTATCTCAAAAACGATTCAACGTATAAAAAAATTGTTTAAACAAAAGTTGTAAGAAATTTAATCTTCTAAAATATTGATAATAAATACAAATAGCGAAAAACCTATAGGAAACGAGATATTTGGAAAAAATCGATTTTTGTGACTTTTGACCTTAGATTTTAATAGTCGCGTACACCCTATCATATGTAGATTTTGAGACAACTTTTAGAATGTTAAAATACTATTTTATACGAGTTTATAGCTTGGGATCTCAAATTCCGAGATTTTTACCTAATTTTGACTAATTTAACTGGACTATATAGTAATATAATTGAGATTTATGAATGAAAGATGAAAGAAGAAGAAGAAGATGATGATGATGATGATGATGATAATAAGAGATAAAGAAGAATAAAAAGAATGCAGGATGATAACGAGGGAAGAAATCGATGTGTTTCTTTATTCGAATGTGCTAAAAAATAACTAGGATTCTCTCATTCTCTTTCTCTTTCTCTTTCTCTCTCTCTCTCTTTCTCTCTTTCTTTCTTTCTCCGCGGGGGATTAACGCTTGGGGCGATCGTAAATCACTTTTGAAGGGCGTTAGAGGACGATAAGTTTCATGCTGTGAAAACTGACTACGAACCCACCCTCTACCACCCTCTTCACCCGTTCTCCTCCTCTTAAAACCACTTATTCCAATCCTACTGGAAAAGTTTGATTTATGAAAAAAGAAAGAAAAAAATAACTAGATCCCCCTTTACTAGCAAACACATATCTCGTATTAACGATTCGCGCGAATCTAATAGGAGAAAATAAAGGATTTATTACAAATAAATAAAAGAAAGAAATAAAAAACTAAAAAAGGTAAATAAATGCATCGATTTGTAAAAGATTTATCGGATAATTTCAACCAAACGAGCGGAACACGATTTAATTCAAGAATTAATATCGTATTACTGTAATAGTGAAAAATAGTGGGTTGTATATTATGCCAACTATTGAAAGAGATTGAATTTAATAGGAAAACACTATGCGATTAGAAAAGGATGACACTAAAGTGGATGCAGTGACTTTCGAAACCGTGCATCACTCAGGATCGAACGAGGTGGACCCCATTTAATTCAAGAATTAATGTCGTATTACTGTAATAGTAAAAAATAGTGGGTATATATTATGCCAACTATATATTGAAAGGTTGAATTTAATAGGAAAATACTATGGGATTAGAAAAGGACGACACTAAAGTGGATACAGTGACTTTCGAAACCGTGCATCACTCACGATCGAACGAGGTGGACCCTATTTAATTCAAGAATTAATATCGTATTACTGTAATAGTAAAAAATAGTGGGTATATATTATGCCAACTATATATTGAAAGGTTGAATTTAATAAGAACATTGATTCATGCTACGAACCTATACGATTAGAAAAGGATGACACTAAAGTGGATGCAGTGATTTTCCAAACCGTGCATCCTCCTAGGATCGATCGAACAGGAAGATAATTCGACAGTCGATGCCCCACCTATGCACCCAAAACCCTTATGCACCTAAACCTCTCTTTTTCTCTCTCTCTCTCTCTCGTAAAAGATAGAAGATTTTTCGAGTAAATGACATTTTGGTTGGTCGATCATCTAGAATTTAATCGAATTATGTGATAGTTAATAGGATCGGAATTGAAGGATGTGATGACGATTAAAAACTATTAACCTTGAAAATTCACTGATATAATATTAAGATGATATCAACGAAATATATATATATATATATATATATAGAAAAATAATTTATATATGAACAAGAAAATTATCTATTTATCTACATAGCTAGCTAGATAGTTCTCATGTGATTCTTAAAACTATTAACCTTGAAACTTTACTGATATAATATAACAATGATATAAACGGAATATGTTTAGAAATAATTGTGAAATAATTTGTATATGAAAAAGAAAATTATCTATTTATCTAAATAACTATGTAATTCTCATCTGATTGCTAATTTCGATTAAAAATCATAGAACCGCGTTATTGCTACGAAGATTATTGCAAGAAGGACGTTAAGGGACCACCATGTGGAAAGTCTGATAGAAGTAATGATGAGGAAACCTGATTGAAGATGAAAGTAACCATGAGAAAGAGAGAGAGAAAAGAGTCTGGAAGATAGTCGCCCGAGGGAAGGAAACACGCCCTCGTTCCCGTCATGGATTAAGTAGCTAATATTTCACTGGAGTATTCGAATAACGGCTTTTACTCGAAGGGACGTAGGGATCTCTCGTTTCAAGAAGTAGAAGAAGACGACATCTCTAGTAGTTTCCTTCCTTCCTTCCTTCCTTCCTTCCTTTCTTACTTCCTTCCTTCCTTGATTAAAAGAAAAACACTAGAGCAAGGTTGCAACAACCTTCGATTTTAACCTTAAACTACCCCTTCGAATATTCAATCTCGTCCTTGTTTTATTTTTTCTATTATACTAACGTGAACATCATATTTTTCTTTTTTACTTTTTTATTTAATAAATATTATATTATTTTCTCTCTTTCTTTTTATCTGTCTTTTATTGTCTAAGATCTTATGATTAAAATAGTTAAAGATACTTTTAAAATTGTTCGTATGAATCCCTTATTTTTCTCCGGGTTTTCTATTTTTTTTTTATAAAATTCTTAATATTTTTTTTTATTTAATAAATAATCTATTATATTATTTTCCCTCTCTCTCTCTCTATCTATCTATCTATCTATCTATCTGCCTGTTATTGTCTAGGATTTTATGAATAAAATAGTTAGAGATATTTTTAAAATCGTTCGTATGAATCCCTTCTTCTTCTCAGGGTTTTCTATTTTTTATAAAGTTCGTAATATCTATCGAATATTTCTAACTTTACTTATCGATCCAATCTATCTCTTTCTTTTTCATTGTAATAGTTTTGTGCTCACGTATGTTTCAATAATCCTAGAATATATTTAGAATATTCTACTAACGGTTCTATATCTCCAAATTCCAGAGATCGTTCCAGAGATGATTTAATGGCTCGCAACATTCGTCAAGAATTTCTGGAATATATATATATATATATATTTATATATAATTAAATTTAAAATACTTTAAGTATTTGAATATTTTAAAAGCAATGATTTTCTAAACCCCACTCCTAAATAGTCGAAATATTTTCATTATCGTTTTAAAAAGTTATCTCTATCATAATGTAAAGATTTATATTAACGATTATAACAATAATATCGAATGAACAAAATTTGCAAGATTTTTTTAGGGAATTTAATTAAAATTTCAAATTACTTTTATTTATAATATAATGAAAAAGATTAAATATATGAATAAAATAATAAAAAAACAATGACATTTTTATCTTCCAATAGTACATTCGTATTTTACAATTTGTATAATTATATTATTATTTATTATTAAATATACATATATATTTATTTATTAATATTTATATTTATTACTATATATTTATTATAATATATTTTATATATATTATATATTTATTATATATTTATTATATTATATATATTTAATATAATAAATAATAATATAATTATACAAATATATAATATATATAATATATAATATTATTTTGTTAATCGATTAAAATATTACTATCAATCCAATAATACCATAATTGTGTTTCACTTTTAAATATTATTATATTATTAGTATATTATTGTATGCCATAACACGTTCCTTGTCACGTATACTACCAGTGGTGATACAACATTAATTATAATATACATTAAATATAACAAATTGAATTCTGTAAATAAATATTTCTATTAAAATATTGATTATACATTATACAAAATATAATATATAAAACAAAGTACATCATTTTGTTTAATTATTATATTTATAATAATTAATAATTACATATAATGATTGATTTTATTAAAACAAAATTAAATGGCCTTAATGACAAGTCAGGTAAAAAGAGCTTGGCATGGAACGTGTTAATCAATTTTGCACAAAAATTCATCAAAAGAGTTGAATTGTTTTTCTTTTTTTATTTTTTTTTTTTTTATTTATTTATATAAACACGTATAAATGGTAAGAGATATTGAAATGGGGTAACATGTTGTCAAATTTAAATGTTGTCCATATAAAATGATAATATATAATAATCATTTTATTGGTTTTATTTTCAAATCAAATATTAAGCAATCGATCATAGTTCAATATCGTCGTGAACGAACAGTCATATGAACGGACAAGGATAATTCGCATATTCAATATAATCTCTAGCAATATAGCATGTCTTTTATTAAATGCACGTGTAACGTGACACACGTGGATAGTAACGACATTTTCTATCTTCTCGTCGATTTTTCCAACACACACACCCATTTATATATATATATATATATATATATATATATGAGAGTTCATACAGTTTTCTCATCGTTAATATAAAGTTTGAAGATTTTTCTTTAACATCCTTTGACCTTGATCTCTGACGACCTTAACCCTTTCAAAAATATCGATTATATAAAATAAAAAAATAAAAAATTTAAATTGTATATTACAGTGTCGTTGAAGAAACGATTTAAAAAGGCTATTTTAGTTTTGGTAAAGAAAAATGCAAAAAAAAAAAAAGAAAATTAGAAGAAATGAAAATTTAATCGAAGAAAGAAGAAGAAGAAAAAAAAGAAAATAAAATTCGTTGAAATATCTCTTAAATCTTTTTTGTTTTTTACCTACATTTTGCAATCCTGACGAATGTGCAATTAGATTTCATCGAATTTACTTTTGTTACTTTTATATATTTCTTCTTTCCACCACCGCCTCCCAATCCACCCCCCCTCCCTCCTTTCTTCAGCTCCTCTTTAAATTTTTTTTTTGTTTTTTTTTTCTTTTTCTTTTTCTTTTTTTATTTCATCACTAACTAGTGATGATCCAATTAAACGTAACGATGTACTCTACGAAAGCAAAATGAAGAGGGACAGGTGAACACAAACGAGGGATTTCTATCACTTTTTTTGCTCTCTCTCTCTCTCTCTCTCTCCCTCTTTCTATCTCTCTTTCTATTTCTTTTTCTCCTTTAGGAAACTCAAATATTTTTTTAATTACGTATATTAAGTATTAACTTAACCAAATATTAGAAGAAAAAAAAACCTACATGGGATTTACAATCAAACGCTATTGGTTTTGTTTGTTTGCAATTTTTCTACAAGTGTACAGAGACAGACAAAGATAGAGTCAAGAAAATAAAATAAATTATTAAAAAATAATATCATGTGTGCAAATTACACGTGTTAGAAGTGAAACCTTTTTAAAAACCAAGTTTCGAGAGAATAAGTCGAATGCTGAGTATCAAGAGTAAGATAATTGTAGGATTATTATAAAAACAAAAGTAACATGTGATTGATTTTCAAAAAAGTTCGACGAGTCTAGGAAAAAAATTAGTCAATGATCGAAGGACTCGTTCATTTTTCAAAAAATTCAATGATCTACGAAGAAATTCCTCAATGATCAATGAACATTGACTGAATTTTTCTAAGACTCGTGCATTGACGAATTTCTTTGTAGCTCAATGATTGAACAAAATTGAACAAATTTTTTTCCCTACATTCGTGCATTGATTAAACTTTTCGTAGACTCGTGCATTGACTGAATTTTCATCTTACATCGTAGACTAGTAAATTAGAACAAATTTTTTTTCCTGCATTCGTGCATCTTCTTATGGAATCATTTTCATGATGAAGTACCATTTTCTTTTTTTTTTTGTAAAAAGATTCGATAAGCAAAAGAAAAAAAAAACGATAGAATAAAGTAACGAATTGATAAGATGGTAAAAAGAAATGAAAAAAAAAAAAAAAAAAAAAAAACAACAACAACAAAAAGGGAAAAAGTTTCGTAAAGATTTATGATGAAAAATCAAAAGTTTACATTATCGAGAGTTTTACTTTTTTCCTTGTTTCTTGTTTTTTTTTTTTAACCCTTCACTCGAGATGTTTGCCTTGAAGTGTCAAAGAGACTCTAGAAGGATGTCTTTTTTTTCTGATTATAATCGATAAACTTGATTCCACCAATCCAGGCTCTAAACAAATTTCATATTCCCTTTTTTTTGTTTCTTACCAAAAACTAAAACACTCGAATGTGTTTCCTTGACTTTTTTCTATCTCGAGTTAGGGAAAAAAAGGGAGTTTAGGGATAAGGGAACCTTGTGAAACGAGATAATGAAATCGACTGTCGGACGTGCTTGAAAACGGATTGTTCAAGGGGTTGGAAGGGGCAGAGGGGGTGAAAGAGGAGTTGACAGGAAGGAAGGATACATAGATTATGTTCGTAACTTGTGCTGCTCGAGTGTCTAAACTCTCTCTTCACGGTCGAAAACTTTAGCTGAATTTTCTCTTAACATTCTCTCTCTCTCTCTCTCTCTCTTCTCTCGCACTCACTCTCTTTCTTTCTCTTTCTCTCAAGAGATTCGAGAAACTCGTATAATTCATAACATTGTTATAAACGTATTGCATCGTTTATTCAAATGACTCTTACTAAGTTGAAAAGAGATTTTTTGATAATAAATATTCAAATAATAATAGACGTTAATATTAATAATCAAAATTATAATAATTATGAAAATCAAATTAGATCAATATTGTCAATGATTTGTAATCAAAATCAATCCTAATCGTTCAATATAACAATTCACAATATTACGAAAATAAAGAAAACGTTTGATTGTAAAAACAAGAAGAATAATTAACGTTGCCTTTATGAATTATCTTTTAACTCGAGTTAGATGAGATTAAATTTGTCGAAAAATTTCATTAGTCAAAACTAAATTAGAGAATAGAGAGGAAAGAACAGGAGTGCTGCTAGCTCGTTGTGGGAGTGCTAGTTGGTGATGAGAGAGAAGAAGGAAAAAGGAGAAAAAGATTTATAAAATTTCTTTTTATTAATATTATATTTTATATTATATTATTAACATAATATATTAATATTAAATATAATATATTATATTTATATATAAAATATTAAATATATAAAATATTACATTTATAAAATTATAATAATGTATAATATATAATAATATTATTTAATATATATATATATAATATATTTTAAAATATATTTAATATAAAAAAATATATATTGTAAAAAGAAATATAAATTAAATTATTACAATTAAATAAGCATTTAAAATAGGAAGAAAAGAACTAAGAAAAAAAATAAAAAAATAAAAAAAAGACAAAAGAATGAGAAGAACAAGATAAAAGACTAGACAATGTTAAAAAACGGAAATTCGTTTTTAAAATTGAATTCAATTCAAACCCACCCAACCACCCACCAACCCCACTCTTACCAGTTGTCGCGTAATGGAACAACCGATGCTTTTCGATTACTGTTGGTATCGATTATCTCTTTCTCTCTCACTCTTACGATCTTAATTAAATAGTATTCCACCGGTTAAGTTGTTAATCGCGAGTTTGCGCGAACGAGAATGAGAAGGGGGTGAAGGGGGGGGAGGAGGAGGAAGGGGCTTTTTCAAAATGCTATATTAACCTTGTTACTCTTTACTTTACTCGTCGTCTATCACACATGGTGACACGTTTCTCCAATGACCTTCACTGAACATCTTGTTCGATAATCGCTAGGCCACTCGCAAACAACGTTTAGATAGATAAATCGTCCGTGAAAAGGAACGAAACAGTAGAGATTAATCGACAGATTAAATAGAATCATCCATTTGTCTACCATAACTCGACCAACCATAACCCATCCTCCTCTTACCCCTACCTTTTCGTTTTGTCAAGGTAAAAGGAAAAGTAGAAGAAGATGATGATGATGATGATGATTTGATGATTAGAATGATATGATTAGATATGATGAAGATGAAAATGATGATTAAGAATTTAATGGCCGCTCACACAATATGTGTTTGATAAATATATATATATATTTAAAATTATGTATAAAATTAAATTTATCGTTAAAATGTTGTTTTTTGTTTTATGTTAATTTTTTCGTCAATGACGATTAGGATTTTTGTTGTTTTTTTAAATTAATTCTTGAAAAATATTATTGAGCCCCTGACGACGTTTGACTGTATACACGTGCGCCCATTAAAGTGTTAACCTTAATGATAATGTTTCTTCTTTAACTTCATTATCCCTCCTCCCTCTCCAATAAATTTCTAATTTTTCTTTTTCTTTATTATTCTTATTAATTATAAACGTTCGAATTGATTTTATTGTCGAATCGATCAATTATAATCTTTTTATTTTTATTAACCCTTTCGCTACCTAACCCTTACGTACGGGCTGCTAATACGTGCAGCATCGAAACTGTACTTTATTTTTAAGTAATTTTGTTGCTGATAGTAACAGTTTTCAATTGAAACAAACAAAACACTACAATTGCACGTCCATAATGAGATATTTGATGTGCTATAACTACATATGTTCGTCGTATATAAAATACGTGATGGCATTTTACTACGGGCCACTATAGTGGCCTGTAGTAACGAAAGGGTTAATACATACTCTACTTATAGTTTAACACACACATTTGATGTAATAGTCCCTCTTGCATACCATTAACCCTAACATTTATAGATTTCCAACGAACACTGGTTGGTCCCCTCCACCCTTTCCAGATGTAAGAGAAAAAAAACTCCTCTGTTCACTCGGTCATGGTGTAGGAATTAAACAAACGTGTGGTTGCATAGACACATGGTAAATAGATAATACCATTACATCGAAAGTACCGTAATCTATAGCACCGTTCAACCATCCAACGAACGAACGAACGAACAAACGAAGAGGAAGTAGCTACAAAATGGAGTACAAGCTTAAAATAAAAATAGACAAACTGTATGGATGTGAGGTGGGGTGAGGGGGAAGGTAGTAGGTGTACCATAGAACAGGTAAATTGTGTTACGGGGAGTAGAAAGAAAAAAAAAGAAGAAAATTAATTCTTCAAGTTAAATAAAACACTACGATTAACATCGACATTATTTACTATTCCTCCTTAATTTATTATTCTATTTTTTCTTTTAAAAAATATTATATAATAAAAATATTTAGAAATGGTGTCAGGAATAAATAGATGGTTGATTGGTGACGGTCATGAAACAGTAATAGGTTTAAAAAAAAAAGAAAAAACATAGAAAGACAAAATAGAATTAGCATTTTGATAAAAAAAAAAAAAAGAATGTAGTGGGGAAAGAGTAGTGGAGGGGGAAGGAAGGTGGTTGGTTATTAGCGGAAGAGGAAAGAAGAGAAGAGGAACGTGAATTCTCCCCACCCTCATCCCACCTTCTTCTCTCTTAACTCTACAGATCCATAAATATAATATATATAGATATTACACACACACACACACGAACGTATAAAGAGACATTTAAAAACCTATAGATAAAGACGAAAAGATTGAAACATGTGTGGAAAAATGTATATGTGTATGTGTGCGTGTGCGTGTGTGTGTGTGTATTTTTGTGTATTAGAAATTTGTCTTCAGTTGGCGATATAGTTTGGGCCAAAGATTACTATGATGTGTCAAGAGAAAAGAGTAATACTAGTAGTAGTAGTAGTAGTAGTAATAGTAATAGTAGTAGTAGTAGTAGTAGTAGTAGTAGGTAGATCGCATGCGGCTTGCATGTGCCGCCTCTTGAAACAACGCTTGCGCACTGTTCAAAGTTTCGGCAAGCAGGCAGACAAGCAGACAGGCAGGCAGGCAGGCAGACACCAGCTCGCAGCTACGGGTGCATCTCGCGGCAGTTCGCGGTCGCCTTTTAAAGAAACCTCATTAACTATCTATCAGTTGCTTTTGATATATATAGGTATATATATCTCTCTGTCTCTGTCTCTGTCTCTGTACAGCATCAAAGCAACCCAACCGCGACACCGCGACTGGAAAATTTATTTTTCTAATCTTTTTTTTTAATCCTCATTCGTAACACGACAACAACAACAACAACAACAAAAACAACAAGAATCAAAATAAGAAGAAAAAGAAGACGAAGAAGAAGATAAAAGACAATATCAATTCTTCGATTGGATCTGTTACGAATCTTCCCCCCCCCCTAACCACCCCCCCTCATCTTTTCTATTCGTGCATAATATCTATTTTCAATAATTTTTCATTTAAACAAGTTTTATTGTTTTTTTTTTTTTTAATTTTCTTTTTTTTAATTGTAATATAATAATCTTTTACTTTATTTTTGCCCACTTACCAGATATAATTTATTTGTCTTTCTACTTTTTCTTAATTATTTATACTTTTTTTTTCTTCTTCTGGTTTTTCATAAAAGATTTGAATGTAGTATTAAACGTTTGAGATTGTCTTATAATGTAAACTTGTTTAATTAATCGAACAAATATATATGAAATTGAAGAATAGAAAATAGATTTTTTGAAGTTTGGATTGGAGAACATCGTTGCACACGTGCGAGTTAAAAACTTTGCGAAGAAGGGGAGTCGTCGAACTCGCGTACAAACCAAATCGAATGTCACGGACTAATAAATTGGATATGATCAAGAACAAGTGATCCTATATTATCTAATAGCTGATATATCATCGGGTTTTTTCTTTTTCATTCTAATTGTTCAGAATGATATATACGTTTTTGCTAATCGTCCTGTGAGTGCAATTTGACGATTGATTATCCTAAAAACGAAAAAAGAAAACAAAAAAAAAGGAAGATAAAGAAGATTGTCTTCTACATTTGTTTCGTTTTGTTTTGTTTTGTTTGTTTGTTTTGTTCATCTTCATCTTTTTCTCGCAAGAGGAAAAAGAAAAATTGATCGAAAGAGAAAACATAGAGAGTGGGTGGTGGGTGAAGAAGAAAAGTTGTAAAACTCACACGCTCTCTCTCTCTCTCTCTCTCTCTCTCGTAGTAAAATAATAAAAAATAAAAAATAAAATAAAAGAAATAGAGAACGTCGTTTCGAATAAATTGTGTGGGCGACACGAGGTGAAACGAGGTCGTCGACCACACGAGAGAGAGAGATGCGTTTCTCGATGAGGAAGAAAAACTGTTAGAACTAAAGGAAAAAAAAAAAAAGAAAAAAACTATAACATTTTTAAGGGGGTGTTTAAAACAAGAAATTTTCCCTAAGATAAGAGAATATTCTTATAGAAGAAATTTAAAAAAAATAAAAAAAAAATAGAAACAGATAAAAAAAATTGGTGTGTGAAGGATCTAATGGTCGAGATACAATTTCGACGTTCAACGTTAAAATTTCCATCGATGCTGCAACCACCCTCTCCGCTGATGGAGATGGCGTCCCTGCGTTTACCGGACTCAGAAGAGTTCGACGTTGATACTCGTCGTAGAAGTAACAACGATAACATGTTACCAACTACGATAGCTACCTCATCACCAAGTATAGGTGGTGGTGCTGGTAGTAGTAGTAGTAGTAGTAATACATTTCAACAGATCAAAAATGATCTTGGTGATTATTTGAATTTGTTGGTCGAGGCTATTACGACTAATCCTAGGGGTGTTGTTGATCCCACATCTATGATAGATGAACAAACTGGATTATTCAACGCTAGTAAAACACCGAATATTTCAACGACGATCGAACAATTACCTGATCGACTTTACAGGCACAGCATGGCCATGTCTGCTGTTTATTGCGTAGCATACGTTTTAGTATTTGTCGTTGGCCTAATTGGCAACAGTTTTGTCATAGCGGTCGTTTACCGATCACCAAGGATGAGGACCGTTACCAATTTCTTTATCGTCAATCTCGCAGTAGCCGATGTCTTGGTCATCGTATTTTGTTTACCAGCCACTTTGATGAGCAACATTTTTGTCCGTAAGTACTTCAACAACTTTCTATATTTTTTATTTTATATATATATAGACACACATACATACATATAGAAGGAAAAAAGCAACTTTGATTTTTGACCCTTCTCCAACTATTTCACGCAACGATATATAATACATCTACACGTACACCTATATATAATACGTGAATCGTTCTATCTCGTCTCGCATAACTTCTCAACGTTCCAAAGGCGTTCCAAAGGGTCGTTTAACTTTGCCAAGGATAAAAAGAAAAAAAAAAGAAAAAAAGAACTTGGAGAACGTTGCTCTAGCACAGGAAGCTACTTACTACTTCCTTCTAAGATTTATATTATAATAACGTAGAA
This sequence comes from Polistes dominula, assembly GCF_049000335.1. Classification (NCBI taxonomy): domain Eukaryota; kingdom Metazoa; phylum Arthropoda; class Insecta; order Hymenoptera; family Vespidae; genus Polistes; species Polistes dominula. The sequence goes on along the minus strand of NW_028300906.1, from coordinate 2,638,685 downwards.
CAGGAAACCCCAACGAAAAATTTATTACAAAAGTGTTGGAGTATATTTCCTGTTTCGTACCAAAGTACTACGAGAGTTCATTTTTTTTCTTTTTATTTTTCTTTTTCCTTTCGCAAAAAGAATCTCGTTCAATCGTTTAAAGTATTTTTCACGGAAAGGGAAAGGAAAAGGGAAAAGGACGTTCTTTGAAGTGCAACGATCGTGTGTGTGATACGTTGGCCAAACAAACCGTTGTGCACTTTTAAATTGCATAGTGGTCCTCCCTATCATTTTGTCGACGGTTTCTCGTTCTCTCTCTCTCTCTCTCTCTCTCTCTCTGACGAGTTGTTGAGGGCAGGGGTGTGAAGGGTGCACGTAGCTTTGGAGGGGATCCCTTGGTACTTCGAAATCGATTCTTCCGTGACGCCCTGCAGCACGATATTCGCGGAACCATTCAAATTATTATTACAATATTTTCTTGCACAAGGTTTTTATCAATTTCAATTAAATTTTGTTTTTTAATGTTAATTAATTAATAATCGAATCTTTACAATTTTTCTAACATTTTTTTTTATGTCTTCATTAAATTAATAATTAAATCAGAACAAACATGGAAACAACGGTAATAGAAAAAAGGTGTTTTAGTTTAATTTATTTTATATATTTTGTATATAATTATATATAATGTATGATTATATATTTATTAATTATATATTTTATTTATATATTATTTTATATATAAAATATTAATATATAATATTTTATATATATATATATATATATATATATATATATATATATATATATAATATAATTAAATATATAATGTAATATATAATAAAATTTTATATATAAAATAATATATTTTGAATATGAAAATAGTTTTTATATATTTTATTACCAAATACCCGAACGATCCTAATACTAGCCCGAGCTTTTTAAAAATAATCAATAATTTGATAGTCAAAAATGGGGCTTGTAGGGGAAAGTGTTAAGATAAATTCGTGATATGGGGTAAGTACTACCCCCGAATCCCTGAGAGGGAAAGAAAATCGTTGAGGAAGAATATATGCACTTTCCCGTGTCCCATTTTTCAACCAAGGACACCGTGAAAATGATTTTTTTATTACAAACACGATATACGGGTATAAATATATCCTACATATATTTTCTTTTTTATTTAATAGTCCTCTATCTCTCTTTTCTTGTATCGTATAATATTCTCTGTATTATCATAATAATAATAATAATTATTATTATTATTCATCGTTATCATTTATATTAATCATTAACGTCATTCTTTATTTCTACGTCAATATCATCAAAAATTTGACATATTATTTTAGGTACACAGTGTACAAATATATATTACAAAGAGGTTGTTGTTCAAATATTTAATATAACATTAATTATAATAATAATAATAATAATAATAATAATAATAATAATAATAATAATAATAATAATAATAAAAATGATAGAAAATATTTTTTTTAAATCGAATAAACGAAATATCGATTTTATTTTTTATTTAAACGAACCTTTTTACATCGAAAAATCATTTACGATATTTTTTATTTATTTAAATAAATACGTTATTTTAAATTATTCATATACATTTGACGTTGTGTATTTCTCAATTATTTACATAGTTACAAGTAATTCATTTTGTTAAAGACAAAGTTTTAATATAGGAAGATAGGAACGGTTTCTTTTTTGTCACCGAAGTACCAATATGAAGACACGAAACATTTTTATGACGTACTTCCATTTCCTGGTGATTCTCATTTTATTACCCACCCATCCCTCATCCACGTGGTTAGCGATCGTGGTTCGTCAGGTTAACTCAGGTTCACGCAGTGTCACGCAGAGTATCATCTCATACCAAACTACATTTTTCTTCGTTTAATACGCCTCGTACGATGAACTATCATCAACAAATTTTTTCTCTTTTGACTAAAACACATAGACTCGATGGAATTTGAAAAAAAAAAAGGAAAAAAAAATAAGAAAATTGTATTTGCCAAAATCGATTAACGAAATTATTTGTACTCTGATCAAAAACGAGTCGTTTGATTCCACAATTTTTTCCTTATCTTTATTTTCTGATCTTATCTTTCAAACAGATACGAAAATATAATATTTCTACCAATACGTTAATGCATAAAATGTTTCGATTTATTTCACATAATACTACTACTAATATTACTCGAATAAAATTCCTAACTCTTTCCCCCTTACCTCCCCCCATACGCACATTTTTATCATACTTTCTACACTCGGAAACTTTCTGTCTGTCTTATTTTGCTATTTCGATTATCTTTATTTTAAATATTTGTGGGTTTAAAAGAACGATTATATAATTAATATATATATTAAATGAATAAATACATAATAATTAATTAAATTATTAAATATATAATATATAAAAATAATATTATAGTATATTAATTATATTATATATTATAATATTATAAATGACGATTGTATAATTAATATATAATATATATATTAAATTAATAAATATACCATATATAAAAATAAAATTATAATATATTAATTATATTAAATATTATAATATTATAAAAAAATGACGATTATATAATTAATATATAATATGTATAAAAATAATATTATAATATATTAATTATATTATATAGTATAATATTATAAATGACGATTGTATTATATATTATTAATATTATAAATAACGAATTATATATTATATATTATATATTGTATATTATATATTATATATTAATAAATAACAATTGTATATAATTATTATGTTTTTCCAATCTCTCTAATAAAATATTTGTTTCTTAACCCTTAGAGTGCTATAGACACACATATGCGTTTGATAAAAATTACTAACATTATCTTTTGACTTATATCCTTGTTTTTTAATAATAATGTAAAATAGTGTATAATGTTTAGTATAATTAAATTAAATAATATTCCTAAACAAAAACATTATTTATTAAATATAATTTATTATTAAAATCTAGTTTAATAATAAATTATTTCGTTCTTACAAAACATTTTAGTTAAAAGTATTCAACACTCAAAGGGTTAAGATTTAACCATACAAAAGATTTGTCTTGTTCGTTGTAAATATATATATATATCAATGTTTCTTCATATTCATTCATTTTTTTTTTTATTTGTTGTCCGTGAAACGTTATAAACAAGTATTTTCCTTTCAATTAAGAGACAAAGAAATAAAAAATGGACAAATACTAGTGTTAATATTGACGACTTGGTAAATACGTGTTATGAGAGAGAAAACACTGCTGCATGTGCATTTTTACTCAAGTGGTCTGTGTTGTGTCTCTGGGTATTATTGAAATAAAAAAAAAAAAAAAAAAATAGCAAAAAAATAGTTTCATAAGAGAATATTTACGAAGCCATGTACACACACATACACACACACACACTCATTGGCGAGGCTAAATTCTACCGGTTATTCATCATTTATGTCATCTCATTCATCAAACAATTCGACGTACGATTCTGACCTATTATTAAACTTCCATATTCATTTTTTTTTTATTTTTTATTTCTTTTTCTTTTCCTTTTTTTTAATTGTCAATATAAATAAACGTCTAAACAATCATAATTGTATTTTTAATTTTGTTTATTAAATATACGACTATTTATATCATCAGGAATTTCTTTTGGGTGAATAATCCTCATATCTTTTTTTTGCCAATGAAATAAGAGACGGGTGGGAGGGGAGGGGGAGGGACGGAGGAGGAGCAGCGGATAGATGAAAATATTTTCCTTAATTTTTTATCGTTGAACGATAAACGTGAGTTCTCTTTATAATATGGGAATATTGGGATCGTTCATATAAATCGGAATGTTGGTACTGCATGGCAATGCCATACATTGCCATGCATGCATGCAATAATCCTTAGATAATATTTCTAACGCGTTTTTTTCCTTTATTTATTTATTTATTTTCTATCATTCATTGTTTTATTTTAATTTGATTTTAATCGATTTGATTTTATTCTTCATCTTCTTGTTTTCCGCATAACACAAGCAACAAAACTTTATTTTACTCTCTTAGGCTAACTGTTTGGTTTTTGTTTCTTTTTTTGTAATCGATTATAACATAAGTACGTAAAAAAAAAAAAAAAATTAATTAACACGCGAGTCTTGTTACAATTGCGAAACGTACAAGTTGATATATTATTTGATAAAAGTCAATTGCAATCGAACGAATAAATAAAATGAAGGCAGCCGTAATTCGACGTGGTGAAGCGATAAAGAACAAAAAGAAAAAGAAGAAAAAAAAAGAAAAAGAAAAAACAAGGCTAAAAATTAAGTTCGTGTTACGTCAATTGCGATGTGTGGTTCTTCGCTTTAAAGTGACAGGTTAATCGTGAAACGTAACGAAAGAAGCGTGACACCGTTTGTTACGGTAAAACTACTACTACTACTATTACTACTACTAGTAGTCCTACCTTCGTTCCACCTAAAGCAAATCGATTCTAGGCGTGCTGTAGTTTCATTTATTTACTCCTCTTTCTCTCTCTCTCTCTCTCTCTCTCTCTCTTTCTGTCTACGACTATTCGTTCGAGGGGTCAAAGGGGGAATGGGTGGGATCGTCGTTTTCAATTCACCATACTTCGATTAGAAACTAAACGACGACTAAATAATACCGTGTCCATTCTTTTTCAATATATAATTGGAAATACGAGCAAACCATGCTTTATACTGTAATAATAATAATAATAATAATAATAATAATAATAATAATAATAATAATAATAATAATAATAATAATAATAATAATAATAATAATAATAGTAATAGTATCAACTAAAACAACAATGATAGGTTTCCTTTACCTAACCATCAACCTAGGATCAAACCCCCCTATCAAAGGAGCTTGAAAACTAATACCCAAGGTTCTAAACCACCATCCTCTTCCATCTAAGTTACAAAGGAAGAAGAGGCATGCAGCATTTTGTAAAGTTCCTCCTATATGCATTTAGGTATCTCTAATACATGTATATTACGTATTTGTGTTAAACGTATAGGTCATAGGAACGTTTAACACACACACACACACATACTCATAGTTCAAATACGTAGTAGACAACACAACCAACAACAACAACAACAACATCAATGAAGCTCTTTGCTTCTTGTACGTACGCTTTGAAATGTAAATTGGCAGCGATCTTGAGATTCTGAACTAACAACACGTCAAAATCGAATTACTGGCTTCATAGTCGATCATCGTGAAAGGTGAGGGGCCAGGAAGGGAAGGGAAAGGGGCTTCACGAGATGGTGGGCGTCATTCGTTTCGAACCTTTTTCAATTCTTCCTTCTTGGTTTTAATGAAATTTTATGGATCATTCGAAATACTTTAAATTTTTTCTCTAACAAATTTCGATCCATACATTAACATACTTTTCCTAAGCTAATTTATTTCCTATGACATTTTAATCTCGTTTAATACCTCTATAAACAATTATCTTAAAACCCCATAGGGAAGGAAAATTTGAAGGGAAAATTTTTCTCAAAGAATTCTTTCATTATCAACCAACAGATAGACCAAAATTTGTTTTGCAGAATTTTCTCAAGTCTTCCAAACCCTCCACTTCTTTCTCCTGTTTAAAAAAAATTTCATTTATCTATACATACATACATTCATACACTTATATGTGATATTAATTAGAGAGAGAGCACCTTTTTTAATCGACTTTGATTGTAGTGACCTTAATCTTTTCCTTTTCCTACTTCTCGAAATGGCCTCGACATCGCATTTTCTTTCTGGGCGGCGGCCCTTAAACATCCTAGTTGGCCTCGCTAGTTCTTTCCTTTTTCGATGAGACTTTTCTTTATTTCTTCCTTCCTTCTTTCCTATTCTTTTCTTTTCCTTTTTTACTCGTACATTTCATTTCAAAATTGTACAATATCCTTTAAATTTCCAAAAGAAGATATTAATCACTGAACTTAATACACACACACACACCGTTCCTATCTTTTAAAAAGGATCATCAAGTGGATCGATGTAAAACAGATTTTGAGAAGAGTTTCAAACAAGATGACTTTGTTTTTGCACCTTAATACAACTGATAAATTGATTTAAAACAATGTATCTATTTTCTAACACTGCAATCTTCTTTAAAGAAGATAAACTCTAATCTGAAGTGAAACGAATGAAACGGAGGGGATGAAAACCTTTATGGTGAATAATAAACCAAGTCAAGCAAGATCCTAAGATAAAGTTAGTTAACAATAAAATATGAACACAAATTTATTTTAACTAACAAACAACAAATAAAATAATGCAACAATGCAAATGTGTGATCGTAGAGTTGCAATTGAATGTTAACACATTCGCGACTGGCATATGTTTTCCTTATTTAATACTGAGTACCGGCAAAAATTATGAATATTGTTTAAATTTATATTTAAATAATAAAATATAATTATTTAAATATAGTATACAAATTTATTTATATTAAATTTTTCAAATTTAAAATGACGTGAATTCACGTCAGCGGTTGCGAATGTGTTAATATCGAAAGTATATTAATATAATATACATATAATGTTAATACGGATTAATATTTTAATCGTTGAAAGTTGTTAGCAAGAAAACAAATAGGCCGGGACGATTATATAACAGATAGGGAGGAAGGAAGGAAGGTGAGGGGGATAAGGGAAATAGGTGGTTAAATTGAAAAAGGGTGTTGAGAATGATAGTAGTTACAACCAATGTCTGTGTGTGTGTGTGTGTGTGTGTATGAGGGCTAGGTCATTGCTTGGTATAGTATTTCTTCTTGCGTAGGTGCAAATGCATCGGGTGCAATGTGTATATGTGTTGGTAACAGTTTGTGGTTGTACATGCATACATGCATGCATGCGTGGGTGAATGTGTGTATATCTATAGATGCACGTGTAGAATAGAAAGATAGAGGAAGAGGAGGAGGTGAGTCTGGTGGGTGGAGAGGAAAGTACCCTCTCTTGCACACAGCAGCCACGCGGGACATAGCAAAAGGGGTGAGGGTGTGGGTGTGGGTATGGGTATGGGTGTGGGTGTGGGTATGGGTGAGGGTGTATCGAGTGTGCTGGCTGCACCAGGTCAACGACCTGAGGTGACCGCCTCCTTCACCCTCCACCTGCAACACAAACCCCGTGTTACGAGAGAATCTCTCCTCGGAAACTGGGACTCGAGCGAGAGCACGTTCCAACATTTTCAGGGACTCCCTTTTTTCCCTTTTTCCCTTCCTTCCTTCCTTCCTTCCTTCTTTCGTCTTTTTCTATTTTCTTTATTCTGTTTTATTTTTGCTTATAATTATTCCGACCCCACCCTTATTGTATTTTATTTTATCTATACCACGCCCCTTTTCTTTATAATTTTCCTTTTGTTTATTTTCGTTTATCATCCTCCTTCGAAATAAAAAAAAATAAAAAATGTATAATACATTTCTTGTGTGACTTTGATGAAAATTATTTTTTCTTTTCGATACGTCCTCTTTAATTTTTAACCCCTTTTTTATTTGTTTTTCGTTAAAAGATGTTTGACTATGCATCAAGCACGTTTATTAAATTCCTTTCTAAAAGATTCTTTATGGTAACATTATTATTATTATTAATATTTCCCTTTTATTATAATTTAATGTATTTTCTAGTATTTGATTGCAACCACACATGCTACGTGAAAATATTTGAAGAAATATTAAGCAGAATAGAAAAATGAAAAATTATTTTCTTAATTAATTTAAAAAGAAAAAAATTAAAAAAAAAACCAAGAAGAAGAAGAAGAAGAAGAAGAAGAAGTAAAAAGCAAATAACAAAATTGATGATACTAATTGCAGAATAAGTTTAAGTAGTAGTAGTAAACGGACTTGTCAACATAGAGATTACAATTAAAAGGGATTTCAAGTTAATTTGAGAATATAATATCTTTAGTATTACACCTTATCTTTATGCCATTATACTTCGAAAACTGTCATGAAGAGAAGAGAATAATATTCCTCTTTCGAAGGATACGTCGAATTGCAGTAAGGATTTCCTTCTCTCTCTTTCTCTTTCTCATTCTTTCTTTAATGCACTCTCTTTTCATACTTTTCCTTTGTCGATTTTAGTTTCTCATTGTTAACCTTCCCAGTGTTCTTAATACATTAAGTAAGAACTTAACAAATTATCGGACAAGGTTAAAAACTTTAACCTGCCATTATCATTCCTTTATTGTTATTTTCCTACTTTTTTCTTTTTTTTTTTTATATAATTTCAATGATCTTAATATAACTGTTAGTGGTATACATTTTAAATATAAAATAAAAATCAAAAGAAAGGGGGAGGATTCGTTTTCAGTGATCAAATTTGTTATTGATCGGACAACGGTACTTCAACAATTTCATTATTTAAATTTAACGAATAGTAAACGAAATACACAAAAAGAAAAATATATCGATGGATAAATAGAATTTGTTGTGTTCGTGTTCAAGTAGGTTATAATGAAAGAGAGAGAGAGAGAGAAAGAGAGAGAGAGAAATGTATCCATTGCTTTTCATTTCGATCACGAGGCAAGTAATGTGGTCGTTCACCTGATGCCAACACCACCACCACCACCACCACCCAATGCAACCCGATATATAATCATCTTCCAATATATAAATATATATGTATGTGTACATGTGAAACAGTAATCGAATAGATTTCCTATTACCGGAACAATCAATATGGGTTAGGTCTCTTTCCAACTAGATGTAATCATGTCTCTAAACCTGTACGAATTCAAACCTATACAATTATATTCATCACATATATCTATTTATCTATCTTGGAAAAAGTTTTCACGACATTATGTTACATCGAACCAACCCCCAAGTGTTTATAATTTGTTCATTCAAATTTTAACGAGAAATATTACATCGTCAATGATTTTGTATTATCACGATCGAAAATTATAATTTAAATTAGTGGAAAATTTAGACAAACACACACATCTATCTATTTAATCCTCATATTCTATCTTTTACCTGTATTAATTCTGATATTTTCTTATCAATTTATCTCTCTATTATAAACTCGCTGCATTGTCAAAAACATATGACAATCATGTATATGCAATCGACATAGATAGGTTCATGTTTGTGAGTCGAATTATCGTGTGTTATGGGTAACATGTAAATCATTTATGCGAAAAAATCAATCAGACGAAAAAGAGAGAGATAGATACAGAGATATCGTATTAGTATCGTTTTAATATATATTAGGTTGGCAACTAAGTCATTACAGGATTTTGTTTTACATCTAATTCAGTTTTTTTTTTTTTATAGCAAATATCAAAAATTTGATGAACGTGGCATTATGATACTGGCAAAAGGTCATCAACAAAAATGAACAGTACCTATATGAATAAATTTATATTTTTAACACGTTCCATGCCACGTGTACCACCGATGGTACACTTAACATTAGACATATTTATTTAATACACTGAAAATATATGTTTATAACAAATTTTATTATGTACAAAAATATTTCTATTAAAATATTGACGCATTATACAAAATGCAGTATAGAATAAAACACATAAGTTTATTTAATTGTTATATTTACAATAATTAATAATTAAATGTAATGGTTAATTTTATTAAAGCAAAATTAAATGGCCTGGGTGACAAGTCAGGTAAAAAGGGCTTGACAGAGAACGTGTTAAGCCAAAATTTGGAATTTTCATTCTTATTTAAAATCCGCAATCATTTAGTTACCAACCGAATATATGTATATACCATCTGATAACAACACTATCTAATGAAAATTCATATTCAGTTTTTTTTTTTACGAATAGAAAAAATAATGTAAACCGTTTACGTGTTTTATGAGAAACGTATGAGAGAACAGTTGTTGAAATTATTATTGTCTCAGGTGTAAGTCGGATCCATCTCAACGTGTATACACAACTGTTACTATCTTCTTGTAATCATGAATGCAAACGTGTGTGGGTGTGTGTTAGTTGTGTCGTTGTCGTTGTCGGTTGTTACTTATTCATCATCGTCGTCATCGTCATCATCGTCATCGTCGTACGCGAATTAATTGAAGTTACCGTTTTTCTTTCTGTTTTATTTCTTGTTTTTTTATTATTATTTTTTTTATTTTTCTCTGTATATTAGACAATGCAAGTGGTCGTTCGCGAGGCTAAAAAACTTTGTGAGAAAATATAAATGCGCTTTTGTGCGATGTCTTGTGTGTGTCCTACTACTTCCTTCTCCTCCTCCTCCTCCACCACCACCACCACCCCTTTTTATGATTCAACTGCAATTGCACTCGGCTCGAGATTAAAACAATTTTTTTTTCTTTTACTCTTTTTCCTTTTTTTTCTTTTTCTTTTTCTTTTTCTTTTTCTTTTTCTTTTTACTGAAAGAATACCCGTACAACGAACGATTACAATTTATTGCAATCTGTTGCTTTGTGCCTCGACACGATTATTGTTACTACACACATACACACACAACCATTAATCTTCCTCTCACATTTACATTAGGAATTTTACTTTGATTTTTTTCTTTTTTTTTGTAAAATGCAACATAACCGTGAAAGATACGATTGATTGGTATAAAATATGATAAATAAAAAGAAAAGATTATTTATAAGTATAACAAAACATAAACAAAAATATTACTTAGATTTAGAGATTATTTGTTAATGTTTATAAAAAAAAAACAATTAATTTTGAAGAATTATTCGTGGATTCTGATAAATATTGCTTTTAACACTTTAATGGGCGCACGTGTGCTCAGTCAAACGTCGTCAGGGGCCCGGTAATATTTTTCAAGAATTAATTTTAAAAAAAGACTTTATTATCATTCACGAGAAAATTAATATACATAAAACAAAAAACAACAAATTTAATTTTATATAAAATAATAAATATATATATATATATAAAGTTATAAATAAATTAACGGCCAATGTTCCAGCTATCACACACATTTTGTATGAGCGTCCATTAAAGTGTTAATATCGGTATTTATAATTGATTTTTTCTTTTTCATTCATCTTTGTATACTTTAAAAACTCTACTTTACTCAACTCTTCTCTACTTTTTCTTTCTTTCCTTGTGTTTTTTTGTTTTGTTTTGTTATGTTTATCTTTCGGTATATGAGGTTTCCCTGCGATCTCGTCCTTGAAAATTCTTTGAGCCTTAGACTCTCTCTCTCTCTCTTTCTCTCTATCTGTTTCGGTAAAGTAGAAGAAGGAGACACGTGAAGAATATTCTTTTTTTTTTTTTTTTAAACGCAAAAGTCCAAATTACCTCTTTTCATTTGCTGAGCGAAATAGTTAGTATAGTTAGTACGCGATTTGCCTTCTCTATGCTTGAAGATTCTTCTTTTTTCTCTACTTCGTTTCTTCCTTTCTCTCTCTCTCTTAGTTTTCTCGGTCTTTCCCTTTAAAAATTTCAAAAGTATCGCGCGCCCTGCACTCACTACTCCCTAACCTTGACATAATTCGGCCTGAAAAAAAAAACATATGTAACGTGGGATCGTTAAAAAATGTATGAATTCGTGTTGTACAAAGGCGCGAGATATATGACAGAATAAACTCGACTCGATGGGATCTTCTCGAGCGAAATGATCCGATGTGGGTCAGTGGTATTCGATGAGATGTACCTACATGTTAACAAAAAAAAAAAAAAAGAAAAAATATGAAAGTTAAAGAAAAGAAGAAGAAGAAGAAGAAGAAGAAGAAAAAGATAGAAACTTGGTATAGAAATTTTATTAAACTTTCCTTCAACTAATACTTCCCCAAAAAAAACACATATGTTTTTTAAACATATTTTTGTTCTCAATCGCATTAACCAGGACGGAAACAATGGTGAGGTTTGATATTTGCGGCAATGAACTTGCGAGTTCCTAATGCCAATTAATAATAATAATAATATAATCGCATTAACCCTGATATTTCTTTTTATTTTATTCCCTGATATTTATTTTTACTACTACCCCTATTTTTAAATAATATATTATATTTAATATTTAATTAATTATATATTACATTTATTATAATATATAATATATAAATTTTATTAAATTTATATTATATATTATAATTATTAATTAATTATATATATAATATAGTAATAATTAAATTATTATATATATATATATATATATATATATATATATATATATATATATATATATATATATATATTATTATTTTATTATTATTAATTAATAATATATGTATATAATATTATAACATTATGTATAATATAATGTTGAAACGTAAAGTTAACATCAAACCAAGGTACAATCGTTTAAATAATGATACTTCGGATCATTTTATTTATCCAACAAATTTCTATAAATATATGAATTATTATATATATATATATTGTTCTAACGATGTGTCTGACATAAACAAAAATATAATAAGTTGAGTTATATCATCACATTAGATAGGAATCAACCGATCAACGTTTATCTACGAAACGTGCTCCAATCCAGTTATAACCGTACTTGCGTATATTCGGCTCATAGAATTTGAAGAGAGTAGGCGCGCATCGGTAACTCGACCCCAGCAAGCACCACCCTCCTCCTCCTCCTCCCTCCCTCTCTACTTGCCTGCACCTTACACCCTGCACCCTGTGCACCCCTTTCCATACCGACACGAAGATCCATACAACCTGTATTGGTGTCAAGGCAAAATGGGGGCCAATACTCTCGGCTGACCTACATCGGCCGATCACACTCCTACCGATTCCCCCCCCCCCTTCGAGTTCAACCCCTGAGTTGGTGCACACATATACATACACATATATACGGCAAACCCCTTCCTGGCGTTTCCTGCAATCTACGCGATGAACAGGGTTATACCATCCCACCCCCTTCCCCTGTTACTATCACCACCACCATCGAACGAATATCATCGAGAGAATGCATTTTTACCAATTGCATATAACGAGTAATTTTTTTTTTTTGGTAATAATCGAAGGTCGTACGTGAAAGAGAATTATTTTTTTTTCTAAATAAATAAAAGAAAAAAAGATGAAGAAATATAAATGAAACTATAATTTTCTATCATTGATATTTTTACATATCACCACCATCACATAGTTGTTAGAATAACTATGGTAAAAATATTTCAAAACAAAATTATTTATTTGAATAATAATAATTTATAATAATAAATTATATTATTAAATTAGAATATAATAATATATATATAATAAATAATATTATATTATAATATAATATAATAATAAATAATATTTATTTTGCCATAAATTTCAAATCATTTATTTTCTAATGCATAATATTAATATGTTCATACTTAAGCAAATATGTTTTTGGATACATAGAAGTTCTATTATTATTGTCATAATTAATTAGAATGAAATTTGAAACATCCTAAATCGATAGAGGAATATTAGTGGTAGTTCGTATACAATGTTTCGTATATATATGTGTGTGTGTGTGCGTATGTGTATATATCTCTACCTCAATTACGTAAAATTTTCGCGAGGATATTTGGATCAACTGGTGGTCCTGATCGAACTTCAAAGCACGTACATATTAAACTCCCTGTATCATTCTACGAGATATTGTTCTCTTTCTCTGAGTTCTCTATCATCGATATTATCGAATAACAATTAAATAACAAACTGGATATAGATATCGATAAATAATATCGATGAAAATCAAACTAAACGAAAATAGAACGATTATTGTCTTCAAGTTTAACCAATAGTTACATCAATTAACTATATTTTTATTTGTGTGTGTGTGTTTTTTTAACGAGGAAATTTGAAAACGTTACTTTTGTCAAAATGAATTCCTTTTTTCTTCCCCTTCCCCTTTTCCTTATTAAAAATTTGTTCGACGAGTAATATAACTCATCAAACCGGTGTACGAACTTAAGTAAGTTTTGATTGAAAATATATAAACAATATCACGATAAAATATAATTAATTATTATATTATATTTTACATAAATAATTTGTAAAAAAAAAAAACAGGAAAATAATTGAAATTTCTACTTTGTCGAGCCCTTATCTATAATCTATTAATTTTTCATGATTTTTTATTTTGGAGGGGGGACGTAGGTAAAGGAATTTGCGTGCTATGATATAACAAAACTATGATTTTAAATAGGGGGATGGTGATGCGTCGATAAAACGACATTCGTGTCGGCAGACTTGGTGTTAGCGTTGCGTCTACAGGTAAAATAACTGGGTCAGCGTCCCAGTTGATGGGATCCAAGTGGTAGTATTGGTGGTGTCATGGTAGTAGTAATAGTAGTGGTGGTAGTACTGGTGGTGGTGGGTGGGTACTGGTGGTGGTAGTTATAGACGATAGAGGGGTGGAACCGAGAACCGAGAACGAGTTTACCTGAAAACTACGGGTCACCACATAGCCCCTGCCGACCTATAACGTTTTCGATCGTCAAACGACACATCGGACATCCCTCTGATCATGCTACTACCCCTTTGATACTACCCCGTATGATGTTCAAACGAAATGGTAACATCAAACTGATACAATCGGGGGTTCAATATGATATATATTTATATCAGACCCTTTTTATCTATCCAACAAATTTGAAGAGATAAATATAGTTAAATAATTTAAAATGACACCACCAATGAGAAACAGACAGACACAGAGAAAGTAGTTTTTTGATTAAAAACAAAAAGGAGGAATATACTGTTAAAGTTCTGCAAATGACACTTCCTAGTTGTATACAATTCTTAGCTTAGTTTCTTCAAGAGTCTCCACTCATGAGAAATGATAAGCTACTTGAAAGGTTTTAGCAATGGGATAAGAGAAAATGGGGCTGAGGTGGGTAGAAATGGGTGGACAGGTAAGTTGATGTACGAAGGAGAAAACTGGCAGGCAGGCAGGCAGGCAGAGATATGGCCCAGTTCGGACTTGACCCGTCCAAGGTCGCGCCTCGCGAAAGATAATTACGTATTTAGGTCAGACAGTCGGAAATCTGTATGGTCCGTTGCTCGTATAGATCTTAAGCAGACATTCCTACTGTTTCTATGTATTTACAAATTATTAATTGCTGTCTTTTTCAACGCATCCTTAAAACTCAAATCTATTCCTAAATTTATCCATCCTTCCTCAATTATTATCTTACTTTTAACATAACCAAGACTTTTTATCAAAATAAAAAAACTTGTTGTAATTTTTCACCCGGTAAAATCGAAGAATTGGTTATCGGTGTTAGTTGATGCTGATGCTGATGTGGTCCTAATGCATCGCCGTCCACGACCTCGAGATCGCTAATTCGCATTACCACGATCACTTACAGGATCTGCAAACCTCTGTTCACGTTTACTGGCTTATAGAGTTAATCGGATGGACTTGATTTTCCCCAGAATCAATTCCAGCATTGTCGAGTGTAGCTGAGCTATAGGAAGAGAATGAGAGAGAGAGAAGAAGAGACCGCAGAAGGTCTGCCTATGTACCAGTGACATTGCCAAACGCATTTATAGGAAGATTCGATTTGGTATTGGTGTTGCTAGCTCAATTGTAGTCGTCGAATGCTCGAAGCACTTGGTCAAGGACGAAAGTAAATCTATTCTCCTGTAACCGGTGACAATGGGAACCAACAACCAGTACACGACATAGGCTAGATGAAATTCTCTCGATTATCGAGATACGATACATCGATTCCCTAAATCTTTTATCCTTTTCTTTAGATAATTAAAAAAAAAAACTTTCTCGTATGAAAGAAAAAATAAACTGAGATGTTTCGATCTGTACGCGACAACTTTCAAGAACAACATTTACGAAAATCCTATTTACCTTAATTCGTACGATTTTTACCTTTAATTTAAATCAATGATTCTTGACTGTTTGCAAGAAAAAAAAAGAACTGAAAAACCAAAGTTTTTAATTGAAAGTATTTTTTCGCGTGTGAATAATTCGCGTAAATTTTCGTGACGGAAAGTGGTCAGTCAAGTCAAGTCAAGTCAGTTAGTCAGTTAGTCAGTCAGTCAGTCAGTCAGTCAGTCTCGACTTGGAAAAAAATCGAACTCAACCAACGTTTACCTAGTTCTCGTTTCTTCGTCATTAAATCTACAAACGTTTGGATTAAACTTAAAGGAATAGAATAACAAGGAAAAGAAGAAAGTTATCGAGATATATTAGAAAAAGTTTGTAGTCTTTTCAAACGACTCTAAACTAAAACCAAACCTCAAACCCCAGACCCCAAACACCAAACCAAACCAAACCAACAACGGTCAGTTCAGTAATAGAAGATAAATTACAACGACGATACAACTGTTTGAAGTTTCTGTGTATGTGTTCGGGGTCTTGTACTTATTTTCTATTTTTTTTTCCTCTTTTTTTTCTCTCTCTCTCTCTCTCTCTCTCTCTCTCTCTCTTGACAGATAAGGAAGAAGAACTCGATGGCAATATCGTAAGATCGATGGTATTTCCGGGCATTGCATCCCCTTGGGATCTCATAGCTCTTTCTAAGGGAGAAGTACAGTACGAACAGCAACAGCAAATGCACATACACAAAAGACAGACACAGACACAGACACACTGTTGGATAAGGCAAGTTGCGCTTGGGGTATTCTCGAAGAGGGTAGAGGCCAGTGGGACACACACCACACCTGTACCGTGTCGGTATTCGGGTCATGCATCTCGGCCACTTGTACTAGGTCACTACCTCCCTCGTATAATCCGTTTCTCCTCCTCCTCCACTATCCTCAACCCCCCACTCCGATATATATCTATATAATATATGTGTATATTATATATATAGGTATATGTATAAACGGATAGAAACACGGACACCTGCAAAACCTACCTCCTCCTCCTCCTCCTCCACCAACAGGACTCTAGGTCATATCCTCGAACTCGTGAGGGAGATGGCTGCGTGAATTTACGGAATTTATATACCGCGAAGAGAACTTATCGTCGAATCGTTCACCACAATCTGAGTCAGGGCCGAATCTAGGAAATTCTTATCTGGAATCGTACCGACACCTCTTTATATATCTCTTTCTATCTCTCTTTTTCTAGTTATATTTGTTTGTTCAAAAAGTTTAATTGATAATTTCGTTAATATTCCAACGAATGAGACTATTACCTTTTCGTTCCTATGATGATTTAAATAACAGGTGGCTTAATCGAATTTTATTCTACATTTAAAATTCATTTGAAATGTTTCCAAATGCATAATTATATATATATATATATAAGTGTTGATAAGCTATGATTTAAACTTTTGGAAAATGAAGGGTTCGTTTTTTATTATTTCAAGATATTATTGAAAACTCGAGTCTAGATTCTTTTTTCTCTTTTACCTTTTAAACACAGTATAAATTCAAATTGAAAAGCAAGTTGAGAAAAGTTAGAAGATTCGTAGGTTACGTTGCTTTTCGATTTAATTAAAAGCCAACAGAAAGATTCATGTTGGGATGAGAAGGGAAACAAAGTTTTCAGCTTCTAACACTCTTCTATGCTTTATATTTTTTTTTCGAGATAAGAAACAGAAAAAAAAAGAGAGAAAAAACCTTTTTTTTGAAAAGATCTTTTGAAAAATTTTGATTTGATCCAACGATTATAATAATAAATCGATTCGAAAATAAACTCGTGAGAAAATTGTTGAAGAAAAATATTGTTTTTAATCGATTATTAAAATAACCATCACCCATACTCGAATGATTTCACCTAACACACCCTATAGTCATAAAATTTCGTTATGTTACATCAATAAACCAAAAAAAAAAAAAAAAAGAAAATAAATTAACCCTTCACCCTCAGAAACTAATCGTTCATACAAACGTAATGTTTATATTCCAACTCTGATGACGAATTGTTTCTTTTTTTTCTATTTCGATCATTTACATAATCATTCATTTTCAACCACCATTACTGATATGCAGATAAACAAATAATAAATAATAAATAATAAATAAATGGATTGAATACCCCTTGGAATCAAAGCAACCTGTTTTTTTAATCAAGATAGATCACAAAAAATTCAAATCCTAAGGAATTGATAATATTATTAAAAAAAAAAAAAATATATATATATATATATATATATATATTATACAAAAAGTAACAATAGTAATAATAATAATAATTTTGAGAATAGAGTGAAAGGGTGAAAAGCACATAGGTGAGAATCGACAAACGGATATTCTCTATTCGAAAGGGTTTGGATTGTGGTGCAAGAATCGTGGTCCTGTTAGGAGAAAAGCTGTTAGGAGAATGAGTGTGTAGGTGTAGGTAGGTAGGTAGGAGACCTTGAAGGTATTCGAAACCGGGGCAGTGCCCTCGAAGAATGACTCGACGCAGGCGCGCGCGTAATCTGAACGTCTACCACCACTAACTGGGAGGTTTAGGTAGGTAGGTAGGTAGGTAGATAGGTAAAGCCGCCGGGGTTGCCCTACATCGGTTGGTCTGTTCTCTGCCACCGAACTCAACCCCCCTACTCCTCCTTCTCCTCCTCCTCTTTTCTTCAGGTTAAAAAGAAAGAGAGAGAAAGAAAATCTAGAACAGAAGCACCAACGTTTGATTCCCTCGGAGGAAGAAGAAGAACAACTGCTTTCTCATCATTAATACCAACATTTTTTATATAAATATTACTTGATGCAACGAATCATCACAAATATTGGATTGTTCGAAAAGTAATTTTTGGTTTTTTTTTCTCTAACACATACTCGGCAAATAACTGGACAACACGTAAGATCGGTGAGAGGTTTAATTTATCAAATGCAACTGTTTGCGTCCACTTGAAAGGCCTAGGTTTAATCTCTAAGTGAAAATTAAATGCATAAAAGAAAAATGAAATTATTTTCTGAACAACCCAATAGTATCATCGTCCTTTTCCATCTGATTGCATAATTATTTTTTCTTTATCTTTTTTCATTATAATCGATAGAACGTATAGAGACACGCATAAGTACGAACATTATAATAAGCTTGTCACTGATGCTGTGTTAGGGGGAAACGTTTACGAACGAAGGTCGGCACTTAACTCACATTAAGGCTCCCATTCATGGTCCAACGATAATTTACCAATCGATTTCTGCTATCGACTGTTGGCTGTGTTGGCTGTTCTCTTGTCCCACCCTACTTCAGCCCACTCCCAATCTTTCTACCCCTTTACCACACCCTTTCTCACCCAAACTCACATTGAATCTGCTGTGTCGAATATGCAAGAAGCGATATCGATTTCGATAATTAAATCGACTAACGATAGCAAACTTCGCAAACTACTTCCAATTAGTTCGATCGTTTTCGAATAAACGATAGATCTATTTCTTCCTCCTCTTCCACCCCCTCCTCACTACCCCTACATTGTCCCTTCTTCTTCGTTTTTTTTTCTTCTTTCTGAATTTCAACGTTTATTGATTTTTTTTTTTTTTTGACAAATAATTAAAAAAGATTCACTGATTGATTCTATTCTGTAAATATATATCATATTACATAATAAATATTATTATATTAATAATGATAATAATAATTATTTGTAATTGTGAATCGACGATAAGAGAAAACATTACGCATGCTATTTAAAGAAATAAAAAGGAAAAAAAAGTTTGAAAATTGTTATCGATCTCGTTTGAAATTCACGGCTCATAAATTTTTAGAGTTTCAATAACAACTAGCCTCCTCCTCCTCCTCCTCCTCCTCCTCCTCCTCCTCCTCCTCCTATTCAAGTTTCGATTGCTCTTCATTTCTACGTCTTCTGAAAAACACTAGAAACTCTTCCATGCTGTTAAAAGTTCATGAATTATATATACCTGTATTAAAAATTCAATTTCTTCCGTTTTCCAAGATAGAAAAAAAAAGAAAAACTGTTGTATATATGTCTATAGAAAAAAACGTCTATTCTCGACTGAAATTTATTTTAATTTATGTTACTCAAAATATCCTTCTAAAGGTTTGACTTAAATGAAACAAAAAAAAAAAACATAAAAAAGATTTAAAAAAAAAACAATACTATATACACAAGCATTGAAATAAGTTTCTTAGTATTTTTTTTTAACTAATTTTCGTGATTTCAGAATTGCATTTTTCACCCAAAATATATAATATACTCTAAAAAAAAGTACGACATATTTAAAAAAAGATTGGTGTTCGTGTAAAATCGAAAAAACGTGTTACCCATTATTATTATTTTTTTTTTTATATTATAATTTGTTTTTTTTCTGCAAAAAATTGTTTACATAGAAGACTGCTGATAAATCTGCTACTTTTGTCAGGTTTACTTATCGTAATTGAATTTCACTTGGATAGTTTACGCATAATAATGATCACCACCCTTTTTTTGGAAATTACTTCTTACCCTCGCGCCTCACTTTTTTATTTCTTTATTTTTTTTTCTTAGCGTTTAATGCAAAAACAACAACAACAACAACAAAATTACTTCTACCTGTGCTATAAAAAAAAGAGTTGATTATAGTTTATTCTCTTTCTTTCTCGTTTTATTTCTTTCTTTAAACTCTTTCAAATCTCACAATTAATTGAATTCGAAGAATTTTGTCCATTCCTCATCCCTTCATTCGCCACTTTGATTTCCACTTCTTCTTCTTCTTCTTCTTCTTCTTTTTTTCTTTTTCTTCTTCCGTGTTTCTTCGTAGGAAAAACGTCGACGACATTAATGAGGCACAGCTGGCACAACCCTTTCCATCCTCAACTACCCCCTACTACATCTTTTTTCATTTTCTTTCTCATCCTACTGTCTACTTCCACATCCTTTCTTACTTTCCTGTTTCGAAGCTTTTCAAACGCAAACGCAAACCCATCAGCCAGCTTTTCCAGTTTATTCCTCTATTACTTTTTCAACGACGTTCAACACATTTTACTTAAGTAAAATAATCGCACGACGAACGAATCGAGTTGAGTTTTAAACGATAACGTGCCCATTGTGTTATATCTTTCTTTCTTAGCAAATAATTTTCAGAGATATTAACATGAACAAAAAAGAGAAAAAGAGAAAGAGAAAGAGACAGTGAGAGAGAGAAGAAATTTTCAATTTACTTCTATTGTTCCAACACCAAAATGTATTATAATTGTTTTTTAATTTTAATCATCTTCTCCATTTATCTTTATTTATTTTTTAATTCGATTAAAAGTGATTCAAAAATGGATTCCGTAGGGTATTTCCGAAAAGTTCGTAGGTCCGTTATAACGAGACATGATCAAGTGCGCGTATACTTTGCGAAAATTCAAAGTTGATTTTCTCGAATACAGATCCTTAAACGAAAATATTTATTCTATACTTTCGATGTATTTTTTTATGTTAAATCACCCATTTTTCGCTTGTACTACCAGTTACAGATCACGCTGTTTATTATAAATATATATTTTTGGCAGCATTTTAATTACTAAATATAAATAAATATATAAATGAAACAAAATAGAAATATGCATTTATATAGTTATATCAACTTCTTAAATTCAAATGACGAGTCTCACTCGTTAAATGTACCCAAAGAGTTAATAAATATTATTATAAATAATCTTAAATAAATATTTTATTAAATGAAATATCCTTTTTTTGATCCTACGTCAAAAAATATTCATTTAAATCTTCATATTTAAATCATTAATAAAATTCATAAATATGCTCTTGAACGTGTACCGTGTATGTGTGTTTTAAAATACAAAACACGTCATTATTTCCGATCCTAATGAAAAGTATCAATAACGAGTAACAAAAAATTACTTAACATTATTTCATATAATGTTATACACTTTAATAAAAAAAAAAAAAAAAGAACAAATACTTTTCCTTTCGCTTTTATATTTTTTCTTTTTATTTTTTTTATTTTTTTCGATTTCAACCAGACGACGACACGTTTATAACTTATAAATTATTATATATTTTTTATTATTTTTTATCCAAAACAGAAAAGTCATAAGAGAAAAAACCAACACACATAACACAACGATACGATCACAAAGAGACACAAAAAAAAATTTTTTTAAAAGAGCAAAAAAGAAAACAAAAAAGAAGAAAAAGAAAAAAAACAGGAAAAAAGGGAGGAAAACGACGTGAACAACCGTGACTGCAACACACACATGAACACACACACACAGACACATACACTATAAATTCACGCGTGATCGAACGGTTGAGAGAGAAAGAGAAAGAGAGAAAAGGTGGAATCATAAAAGAGGTACGGTTACGAGGTCACGGTTCTGCGATTGAAATCCTTCGAGGCCGGTCTCGGTGTTTTTCAAATCGACTACTTCCATCGTCGAGTAGTCCAAAGAGTGAACTCTTAATGGAAAGGGTAAAATCGAAACACAGACAGACAAACAGACAGACAGATAGAGAAAGAGAAAGAGAGAGAGAGAGAGAACGCGTTCGTCCAAACGTTTCAATTTTCACTTCGTCGATCCCTACAATTCGCAGCTTTTCGCTTACTTGGCTCCTGTGCCAGATAAACCTTTTTTTTCTATCTTTTTTCTTTCTCTCTCTCTCTCTCTCTCTCTCTCTCTCTCTCTCTCTCTCTCTCTCTTTATTTTGATACCGATCCAACTACGGCTTAACGTTCGACGTTTGTATATATAAGCTACAAATTTTTCTTTCTTTTTTTTGTCAGAAGCTCATTTATAAATCGTCTTTTTTAATGCGGTAATTAATAAGAAGGATTAACTCTTTGCTTTTTTTTTCTTTTTTATTCTTTTTTTTATTTCACTCAATATTTTCTTCTTCGATCAACTTTAAAACTAAACACTCATTTAACTAACACCAACCTGTCAACTTCCAAAGTTCATCTTTTACAGGTTTTTATCTCTCCTTATGTTCATTCGTTTTTTTGTGTGTGTGTGTTTTTTTTTTTATTGATTTTTGTTCATTATTTTCTACTTTCTTCTTTTTGTTTGAATTTTAAATCATATTTTTTGTAGGATTATTAAAAAAAAATATATATATACAGATACACATGCTACTTGGGATTATCTTAAAATTAATTTTATAAGTATCAATCGATATTTAAATCTTACATTGATTTGAGATAGGGGCTTACGTTTAAATAATATTTAGTTATTTTAATGAAATAATATTTAATAAAATATTATTATACGTTTTAACACGTTCCGTGCCACGTGTACCACCTGTGATACACTTACAATTAGACATATTTATTTAATGCATTAAAGTGCTTATGTTTTTAACAAATTTCATTTTGTAAAAGAATATTTTTATTAAAATATTGATGCATATTATTCTATTAAATTATTATGCATTATCTATAAAATATTATGCATCATTATATATGATATTATAAAGCACATAAGTTTGTTTAATTGTTATATATATATAGACTATAGACATGATCAAGTGCACGCGCACTTTGCGAAAATTCAAAGTTTATTTTCTCGAAAACAAAGCCTTAAGCGATAAATATTTATTTTATATTTTTGATGTATTTGTTCATATAGAATCACTCATTTTTCGCTTGTACCACCAGTTACAGATCACCCTGTATATATATATATTACGTATTAATATAATATTTAAAGGAACACACATGACCATGTGAATTTAGTATAAAAAAATTATACTAATGGTAAGCATATATTGCATACATATCCTTTTCTTCTTAGGACGAATTAATATATGTCCTAAAAGGGATGAAATTCTTCTTGCTACGAAGAAATGTCATTACGTGTCGGAAACAATAAGACGTTCTATAATATTTGGAGCAATTTGGCAACATCACGGTCTTCATGATTATTTCTTCGTATATGATAACAATCAACGAGGTATTTTTTTGTAACACAAGCCCTTTTTTCCCCCATTAAACTTAATCACATTAAAGGGTAATTTGCTTTTGCTTGGATTAAAGGCTAGAGTATAAACTTTTCAAATTAATAGATCAAAATTATTCTAAATGTAATTATTCAATTATTTTACGTAGAACAAATTATTCTCTCCTTATTTCGTCACCCAACCACCACCCATATTGACAATTATCCTTAATTATTACTATCTTTATTATCTTTGGCAATTTCATTGTATTTATCATTTTATACACCTAATTAGCAAAAGAACAAAAAAAGATATTATAACGTATATCTAAAATTATAATTGTAATATAAATGATATAAAAAAAAAAAAAACATTACAGAACGAATTTCTTTTATTTTGTTTTCCATAAAAAAAAATAATTGTTTTACCATAATCTAACGTCTTATGTAATTTTATTATCGAATGGATATATATACCCTATAAACTCATACACCCACGCACGACACATAATTAATAAAAGGAAAAAAAAATAAAATTACCAATCCTAGTAATTATATATGTTTTACTTTATGAGAAATGAATTATTACTATTACTATTATTTTAAAGGATATGTGAAACAAAATAAAACCATAAAAACAAAAAATATATAAAATTAAAATAACAAGTTTATTGTAAGAAAACCAAATTATTTCGAAGCATTGTGAATAAATAGAATTTAATCGTAGGAGGAGGCAGGGGGAGGACATATAAACGAGTTTAATATGTGTAAGTGTGTGTTTGAACACACATGCAATCAGGAGTAGGGGGACCTTGTCCAATCGAGCGTAGAAAACAGTGAAAGTATAGAATATGCAGAAAGAGAAAACTTGTACACACGCACACACACACACGTATTATAGGATACGTTCAATCGTTATTTAAGTTATGTATATACGTACATGTGTAGGTTGTTGTTAGCAATTGGAAAAATGTTTGCATTAGATATAAAACGTGACTCGGTTAAAACTCGCTTGCCAATACGAACGGTCAGCTGCTCGTAGGTTGAATAATAACACACGTCTTTTTCTCTCTTTCTATATCTTTATCACTCTCTTTTTATATATATATATCTATATCTCTGTCACATTATCCTATCCTATCCTTTTCTATTCGCATATACAACACGTTCGCAGATATCGAGATAAAATTTGGAATTTGCAGTTTATATTCTGCATCGATATATATTTACATACATATGTATATGTATATGTCAGACCTTTATCCTATTAACGTGTTAATTTTTCCGTAGTATTTTTTTTTTTAAATAATTAACAATAATTTGTAATAAAATAATTAAAAATAATTTTCAAATAATTAAAATAACTTCTTTATTTATTTACTGTAAGAGTATATTTCTAAACAAATAATTTACTTATCATATATCATCTCTTATTCTATCTTTTTTCTTTTTTTATCTTTTTTTTTTTTTTTTTGGTTTACTTCGAAAAAGGAGAATAATTAAATGAACGAATTATATTATATAAACAACAAATTAAATAGATTTTATGAAAAATAATATAGAAGTTTAATTAAAAAGAGCTTTGGAATGTTTCGGGTTTCAGAGTGGGGAGAGACATATATATATATACATATATATATTTTTTTCTCTAAAATAATATCACAAACGTGTATTATACAATCGATTCAAGACCACTAGACACACTTTTATTCAAATTTATTATAACCGGTTACGAAATATACTCGCATAATTATCACCTGTTCAATAATGTCGTGCAAGAGAATATGATGTAATTTGAAAAGTAGATAATATATTATTCTAATGTTGCAACGGTTGAGAACAGTTTAGTTTAATTAAATTTGTTAATTAAAGTCCCCACAGCCGTCTCCCCTCCCACCCCCCTCTCCTCCCTCCCCCCAACCACCCTAGGGAGCCGACGTATGACCGATGCAAAGAGACGGGGGGGGGGAATAAAAAAAAAAACAGTGTACACGTAAAACGCTTATAATTATCACGCGTTAACCTGCAATGAAAAAAAAATATATATTTTACGATGTTTTTCAACAAGAACAAGAACAACAAATAAAAAAATAAAAAAATAGGGTGATAGAGAAGAAAAAAAGAAAAAGAAAAGAGGATACTTCTATTTCTAAGAGTCCTCCTTCTATCTTGGCAGTGTAGTCACGTATAAAGGAGTGGGCAGGAAAGGAGTGAGAAAAGTTAAAGGAACGTTTGATACTAGCACGAAGAGAGTAAGAGAGAAAAAGTAAAAGAGGATTTTTCTCGGGAAGTATCTCAAAGCTACTACGTCCGATGGAAAGCACTGTAAGCTTTAGAGACGTGAAGAAGAGAAGAAAACGTCGTGGTGTACGTCGTGGTGTACGTCGTACACGTGACAACACGTATACGTTAGAGAGGAGGATGTGTTTTCACCTATTTTTTTTTTTTTTTGTTTTTTTTTTTTTAAAGTAGATCCTTCGGAATCTTCGAACGATAAAAATTGAATTCCCTTTTTTCTTCTTCTTACTAACATTTTATTTTATTTTATTTTTTTCTACTACTACTACTACTACTACAAATCTATGTATCTACGAATGCAAATAAAAACCCCGGTTACTACTGTGAAGAAAGTTTTTATATTGCACGCATGCAAATAAATGAATAAAAAAAATAATACGCGAATTAATTAAATTGTTTTTCCTTATTTCATCTTACAATTTTGTACGAGAAAAAAACCTTATTATTAGGAAAAAAAAAAATATAAAACAAAATAATATGCAAATTAATTAAATTGTTTTTCCCTATTTCATCTTACAATTTTGTTAATATGAGAAAAAAAGAAAATCTCATTACTATGATAAATATAAATAGTTCTTATCATTCGAACGTTATTGTTTGATGATGCATACACACACACATACTCCTCCTCACATTTACACACCATACACACACAAAAATATACGAATTGGTTTAACCATTTTTTGTTTTGTTATACAAACGTTTAACAATGTCGAACAACATAACCGATAAAATTTCCATGATATTATCTAGTATTGTATTACATGTACTAACACAACAAATACTAACTCGTTTAAAATGTATCAATGGAAAAATATATATGTAGCCTATTTGTTTGATTAGTTACGAATTTTAAAAGCAATATTAGTTTTTATCTTAGCTTACACTAATATGTCTATATATATACAGTATATGTATAATTAGAGATTATATTTGTTATTTTACTCGTTGAAACACTTATTCTGTACAGTAGATCGAATATATTCGTAAGTATAACGAAAGTCACATATATCTATGGGCTTTTATATACTCAGATAGAACACGTTTGATACCCCCACCTAAATGCAATAGAAATTAACGATGCATAAAACAAAATGCTTTAATACGAGAGTTCGAAATTATATAATAATGAAATAAACAAAAAATATATACATATATATATATATTATAATCTTTCGCAATTGAGAAAATAATGCAAATGAATGCAGACGCGATTTAAAATATTATATAAATTAATTTATTAATTTAATATCATTATAAATGTTACAAAATATTTTTTTTATGGATATATATATATAAAAATATAATATATTTATATATAATAATAATTATTATTATATTTATTTTTATTATATTATTATTATTATTATATAATATATTATATATATATATATATATATATATATAAACTTATAACAATTTATAAAATAATTATAAATTAATTTATAATATTTACAATCACGTTTTTTTATTCATTTTATTTATATATTATGATATTATAATAATTATAAATTATATATACATATATAATTATTTTGTCTTTTTTCAAAAATGCAAAGGCTATTACGAGATCTACGAATTTGTTAAATTAAAACATATTTTTTTTTTTTTTTTAGAGACAAATTTGAACATCGTTGCATGACATTAAGTTGATATTATTTAATTTAAACTAAAAAAAAAAAAAAAAGGATAAAAAGTATAATTAAAATCAAGAAATCATTTCTTTCTCGATCATGCACGCACGCATGCATGCATGCATGCATGCATGCATGTTTCATTTTATATTTTATTTTACGTCAACAACAACGTTAAAATTACGTATTCGAATTGCAATAATAATCATGTTACTCTTTTAACGCTGGATTTACCTTTCTACATTGACGGTCGTCGTAAAACGTTACCCTTCACTTCTTACAATACTTTCGAAGGCCGCACCCGAGTGCACGTTTTCGACCACTCTCAAGGGTCAAAGATCATAATCTCTCTTGGTATATCTCGTTAAAGGTTCCTTCAAGGTTTATCAATCGAACTCTCAAATCTCAACATTTTTATTATGCATCAGTCTCATCTTTTCTTATAAATGATCCATCAAATTTTACGAAAATTTAATGAAAAGAATGATTAGAAAAAAAAAAACAAGAAAAAAAAATGCATTTTTCTATTTATATAAATAAATATATCGTCAATAAATTTTGTAATTGTTTTTCAGCATGGTTCCTGGGATGGTTCATGTGTAAAGCAGTTGCTTACATTCAGGGTGTATCGGTAGCTGCTTCAGTTTACAGTTTAGTTGCAGTTTCTTTAGACAGGTACGTACACTATAATATTATATATATATACTTTTGAGGGTTTACTTTCACCCCAAATAACTAAATATAGTATATATTTACTTTCGAGTTTACGTGAGATAAGATAAGATAAGTTTTCATCAAGATAGGATTGAGGAAAATCTTTCTTGTCATCGAATAAAGTCCCCTCTTCACTCATCACACCACCCAACGATAATCCTAATCGTCTTATAAAAATTAGAAATGTTTTAAAACACGTACTATAATACGCACTATAACATAATAATAATAATAATAATAATAATAATACGAAATAAGCTTCTTCTTTTTCTTCTTCTATACGATGGTGTATCCCATAGATCATGCATTTTAATGCAATCTGATATCTTACTGTCGGTGGAAATATAATGCGTGTTTTACACCAAGACACCTGATAATATCTCTCTCTTTTTATCTCTCTGTCTCTCTCTCACTACTTGTTAAACAAAGATCAACGTTGGATCGATGATCTAGAACGTTCCTAATATGTCAGTCAAGAAATAGTAGAAAATGTGTGTTATAACTAAATTAGCATTTTCTATTTAAATCTCATCACGGTGGATTGTGCAATGCTAATTAATGGATTATATATTTTTCGTAGGTTTATTTGTTTTCTTTTTTTTTCTTTTTATTTTCAAAGTCAAATGGAACCCATTTAAAAAAAAAAAATATTTCATCTCGTCGAGTTTATTTTTATATCCCAGCCAGAAATTGTTCAAATTCGATTAAATAAATCTTTTTTTATTAGATAGTTAACTTTGTTATGTTTCCAATTAAAAAAAAAAAGACAAAAAAAATGGCAAATCTTGATCACTTACATTTATGTTAATGTGACATTAAAAATCATATAATTGTGCCATTGAATATCTTGCGAAATTAAAAAAATACCATAAATTGCAACACATTAGCAATGTTCTAACCCCTCCCTATCCCCTGTCTCCTCACCTTCCCCTGCTATACTTTTACCTCATCATTCGATTGGTAATGCGATCTCGTAACAATTAATAAACGTATGAGTTGTATACTCAATTATACATCGACGGATATTTATTGACGACCTTTTTGTTATTTTTTTTCTTTTTTTAATTATTATGAATGGAAAATAATTCGATTCAATCTGCAGGGAATTGTGTTAATAACGATTATGATAATTGTATACTTTAACTAAGTAAAACGAATAATTATTTATCGCAAACTCCGACATTTGACACAATTGCAACGTACAACTTAATTGCAATCTTGTAACTATCATTACCACTATAATTAATTATTTTATATACTAGAACGAGTTGGATTTTCGTAATTCTTCTAAACAATAAAAAATAAAAAGGATGAAACTCTCAAATGACACTGAGAAAGTTTAACCTTTTTTTCAGGATTTTCTTCAAATAATTTTTAAGCGTAAAAGGAATATTTTTCTATTTTATAAAAACTTCTTAAACGATGATACATTATCCGAGTTATTTGATATCGGTCACTTATGAAATGATAAGCAAAAAATAAAAAACAAACAAACAAAAAAAGAAGAATAGGATAAAAGAAGAATAAACATAGAAATCGTTTTGGATCGAACATATTTAGTCGTTGAACCCAAACCCACCGCGAAAAGTTAAAGAAAATTCTCTTACTTATAGGTTTAGAGGTTGACACATGATACTCTTGTTAAACCATAAGAAGGAATAGTGCCATAATCTCTATCATAGTATCGTATGACACTTCCTAATTCTTATGCAATTCTTAGAACATTTGTTACACTTAATTAGATCATATAATACTTATTATGGTCACTGTTACATGAACGGACAATGAAATTCCTTACGTTAAATAAAATTATATAACAAACATTTATTATTTAATCTTCTTCTTTCAAATACGAATTATAATTATAATTATATATATATAATTATTATAATATTAATAATTAATATCATATTTCATAATACAATATTATATATGGTAATATAATAATAATATAAAATATAATATATTAATATATAAAAATATATTATAATATAATAATTAAAATTGATGATAAATGAACAAATAAAAAAACACGTTTAGATATATGAATACAAAAAACAAATCATGTTATTTTTCTAATACTTTTTTTAATACAAAACGAAAAGAAAATGGTAAGAATTCGCAATAATATTTTTCTAAAAGAAATAGGGGAAGCATGTCACGTTGTCGTTGTCGTTGTCGTTGTCGTCTTTCCTTATAGTGTTATCATTTTATTTTATTTTTTACGAAGATGAACTTGAAAAGAATCGTTCGATCGTAGAAAAAAAGATGATAACCTATATTGTCAAAAAAAAAAAAAAAGAGGAAAAAAATCGTATAAAAGCAAGTATGAGATTTCATTGAAGAAAAGAAAAAAACCAATTTTAATAATTTTTTGTTACTTTAAAAAAAAAAAAAAACAAATAAAAAACTTTAGAAATGGGAACAATTTCGCGACGATTTAAAAAATACGTTCCATTGTTATCTTCCAAATTTAATGAACATTTTAGTCAACGATTTTCTTTCGTCATAAAAAAAAAAAAAATAATAAAGTATTGGAGTAAAAAATTAATGAAAAAAAAAAAATGAAACTAGTTTTAAAAGAATAAAAAAAAATGTAGTACGCGTATTATACATGGATGTTTGTACATTGTATTATGTATATTGGTGGAAGAACAAGTACACGCGTCGGTGTATTACCACATAAACTTACTTAACCCAATTCTCGCGATAGGCGCAAAGGGTTGAAAGCGTCTCGATTGGCAATCAACAATAACGTATCTAACCGTACTCGTTTTCCAATTGGTCGAGATACCCCCTTCTCTTCTATTACGATCGGCTGACTCAACCGAACGTATTCTAACATCATGCTGTCCAACTGGGCCACGTGAGCAAATTTATTACCATTTTTAAAATTCGACATTCGTATAAAAGGGAGACCGTGCACTATCCGAGCATAAGCTCAGTTTCCTTTACGAAGCAAACAACCAACTCAATCAACCAACCATGTTCAAGCTGGTAAGAAACACAACAAAGATAATATAATCTTCAATACATACTTTTCTAACAATATCAATATTTAAAATTAAAATTATCTAACCATCCATATCGTAATATCAAATGTTTCATTTTAAAACTAACTTTTATTTTAACATACATGTTCAAAAGTTTCTATTCTATTTAATAATCCTTTGCCTAAAATAACATTTTTAACAAATTTCTCAAGTTTTCCGTTTTTCCATTGAAATTTTCAATTTAAATTGATTTTTTTTCTGAATTTAATCTTCAAAGAAAATATATCCTAATATAACTTTTTGTTTTTCGAGCTTGCACTAACTACATTTCTTGTTCATCTTGTTAATCGGTGATAGGATAAAAAACGAATAAGTTCATTGAAAATATCTGAACTAAAGTAGTCTTTTTCTCTCTCTATCTTTTTCTCCATTGGGTTATTTTTTTCGATTTGTATCGCGACGTGACCTTTACGCCCGCATATCTAGATTACACATACATAAATCAAATTTCAAAGAGTTGCCCTTACACGTTCACTCGAACCGACTTCGAGTCCTCGGGTCACAAAAATCAACTACTAAACGAGCGAAATCACTGGAGCATGCACATTGTGTTAGCCAACACCGTTGCAAAGCTCGTCTGAGTCTGAGTCTAAGTCTCGGCTATGTGTACTTCCACTCCATAGAAAAACGGAATGCAGCCTACCCAGCATTGCGATTATTTTTTCACACTACCATTATATATTTTTCACTATTCGAGAATTATACGTGCACGCGATCAAATATAAAACGAGCCCGCCGAGCTCGCTGCGTGTACACACACACACCTTCACGCACTTTGTAAAAATTCTCTCAGCATTTGTATTAACGTTAACATTCCATAAAAAAGAAAAAAAAACAAAAAGTAACAAAAACGCGAAAGTTCTTGCGTAATCGATTGAAGGTACACGATTTTAACAGAAAAAATAAAACAGGTAGAGTAACTTGGAACCGGCTTTAAAATCGCGAAATTCAGGACTGGTAAATCAGTAACAACCCACGCGTCCTTGTTACTTACTAAACACTCGGCTACTAAACTATAACATTTATCATAAATCAACATTTTTATCAATCCTCATATATACATATATAAGTGAAGAAAAGTTCGTGTTCAGTGACTCACGTGTGTCCATGTGAATTGACTATGTAAATTAGGCTGTCCTCGCCGCCATTTTGGCTGTCGCTGCTGCTGCTCCAGGAGGTCTTACTGGCATTGCCATCAGTGCTGGAACCGGCCCAATCCACGCTCCCCAAGTGGTTGCCGCCGCTGCACCCGTTGCCGCTCATGTTGTAGCTCAACCCGTTGCCCCAGCTGTCCTCCAAACCCCCATTGTCACCAGGACCGTCCTCAACCATGCTGCCTATGCTGCACCTCTACTCCACGCTGCTCCCCTTCATGGTTAGACAATAATGTCGACGATAATAAATCTCCAACCTACCACCAACAACAACCAACAGTCATGACGAGACAAGAACAACCCTCTCATATCATCTAATGGGCCTCGTTAATAGCGCTCGCGTTATTAACGATGGTGCCAAACATCATAATAGGCTAGGAGAAACGACGACAACAAAACAAGAACAACAACAACAACAAAAACTTCACACCATCCCTTAAAACCACGAGTCACCGCCAACGCACAACAAAAACAACAAAAACACCTTCACCGTTACCAACACCACCAGGACATTATTCTCCCCTTTTGCTCATCCATTGGAAAATGCTTAAGGATTTTTCAAATTAGTGACTTTAAAATCACGTGGAAGAGGACAGCATAGAATTGGACCTGGAATATTATCGGCGAGAGACTATATTCTTATCATTCGGACAGCCAACTTTTTTTTTTATGATTAACTTTTTGTCTTCTCGGAGATTCGTCATCCCTGGAAAAATTTTAATATTCGTCTGATCATCTTCCCACCTTTACCTCCCACCACCCACCCCCAACACACAAACCCCTTTCATCTTGATCCCTACTTTTCCCTTTTCATATGGAATTTTAATAAAATTTTAATTATAAAAAACGTTGCATTTTTTAATATATTTCACACCCTTTCTCTCATATATCAATTATTTTTTGTTGTTGTTATAATATTTTGATATTCAAATATCTCTTTTAAGTATTGATGAAGCATTACGATCATTATCTAGTCACCCACCCGTCAATCATCCTTTTTACACGTTAAGAACGATCTTTCAGGTATTTCATTGCGGAAACGTTACGTAAAACTATATATGTACTCACAAGCTTGTTTCGTCGATAAACGACCAGATTAAACTTCGATTAATCTCGTTTAAACTCTACCTCGTTCCAAACATTTCGCGTTATCCTATAACCCAGGATTTTCGGTTTAACTAAACTAACACGCGTTGTCAAGGTTAAAAAGGTAGATCATAATTCTTCTTTTTCTTTTTTTTTTTTTTTTTGAAGTTTAGAAGTACCCTTTTCCAACTTTATATTTTTTTTCTCTCTCAATCTCTCTCATCAAACAACTTAATCAGCTGAGAATAAAAGTGCAACTTTTAAGACGAGACAAATTTGCTTTGATTAACCAAATAAAATCTGTTCTAAAGTTATTTACGAAGAGTAATGTCGTAAATTTGATTCGATTTTTCAAGGAAATTCGTTTATATAATATTATCAAAATAAAAAATATCCTTGGTGGGAATGTGTATGCGTATAAAATACTGGAAGAAAATGATTCCCGGTTGCGTCTCGAATAGGAAGAAAAATTTTACGACCTGTGTTCTACACAGGAACGATAAACAAGTATTCGTGTAAATGTACTACTTCTTTATCTCCATTTTATTTGTGTTCAGGGTTGTGTCACGTGCGTTTATGTGTGCGTGGGTGTGTGCATACACGAACAACAGAAATATAAATATCCCATCTCGAGTTATCCTTATCTTTTTTCCTTCCTTCTAGTTTTTATGAGAATCCTTTTTTCACAGATAACTTGCGTCGGAGTTCAACGTTCTCTTTCCAACCCCATATTATTTTTTCTACCCCTAGTTTCCCTATCAACTCTCATTTGTATACCCTTTCAGCACCATACTAAAAAAAAAAAATAAAATAAAAAATAAAACCCTTTTCGAATTTCCGGCAAAGACCAACATTTTTTCTTACTCCACATCTAGTGATTCTTCTTATCGACGCAAACTATGTTTATGGGGGGAGGAACTTTGACGTTGCGTATACGCTTGAGTGAAAAAAAATATTCCCATATTTTTTTTTTCTTGGTGCCATTTACGAACCCCGATAGAAAACTATATGGATGTAAAAGGAAAAATAAAAAAATCCCCCCCCCGAAAAATTTGAGATTTAAAAGACCACGAATTTCGAATTTGTTCAGTTTATTGTACAATTTCGTCGAGAAATTGAATATTACGTTTTTATATTCGTGATTGAAAATATATTTTATATAGTTTATTGTTTAAAGTACAATATTAAATAAAGGATCAAATGTATATTCCTATTAAGGTTCTACGTTGACTTTCTAAAGTACAATTCGATCCTATTGTTGTCCTGTGAGAGTCCTGTGTTAGTAAAGATAAACCGAGCCAGGATGTATCCATTTGTAACCAGGATGATAAGCCAATGGTAAAGCTGGTGGATGTACTGCTGGTATAACTTTCACATAGCTTTGTGGATAAATTAGACCATGCGATGGATATAATGGTGGTACTGGTACTGGAGCTGGCTCTGGTTCTGGTCCAGGTGCTGGTGCACTCATAACACCGTTCATCGCCATAATCATCGATATCAATAATATCTATTCCAATAATTTCGATTATCATTTTCATTAGAATATACTTTTGTATGTTTTTTATTTTTAATTTTTATTTAAATGATTCACTTAATTGTAAAATGGAATGAATTAAAGGTACGATGATTTTGTATTCGTGAGAAATAATAGTTATATTCAATGGTGTTACTGATTTTTATTATGGAATTTTATAAATGAGGAAAACAAATATCATTTTTGGCAAAAACTATATAACTATAGTTATATTAAGTGGACCAGAAAATAATGTCGCTATTTAACCTTAAATTCAAACGAATAAATTTTGTTCTAACAAGTTTTTACTTTTAATCAATAATGTCATAACCACCCCTCGTTATCAACAACCTTTTTTCATCTAGTATGTAAAATTTTTAATACCAAATGGATAAAACTCAATGGGTTTTTGATAAAAATATAAAAAATTAGACATTTGTAGAAACGACATTACTTTCTGGTCCCCCTAATATATAACTATATAATTCTGACATCGATGATAAAATAAACGTTTAAAATATAACAAAACAAAACAAAAATAGTAAAGCCTAGTAGAAGAGCTTAATGATCAGAATTGTTTTGTTAGTTTTGATTTAGCATGTAATAGAGATAAAATATCGTTAAAAGTGAACTTAAAAAAATCTCGATAATATGTAAAACGCGTAAAAATGGCTGAAATACTACTATTTACCAGTTTGAACATGTTAAACGTTTTATCGGCTTTCCGTTCGCAAACACGATGAGAAGGACTTCGAATCGATGCTACTGTTAGCACTGCAGAAAAACCGAACTCTCTTTATATATATATTTGTGTCGAAAGCTTTGTCGTACTCTCATCTATATACCCCCTACCTATACACACACATATATATGCATTTATGACCTTGATCATGCCTACCATGAGAAGAACCTCCTCCTAGCCTTTGTCCTTCTCCACGAGAAGAAGAAGAATTAATTTTTTTTTTCTTTTTTATAATCCTTCAAAGATCCTTTCTTCCGCGTTTCTGCAGCAGCAACAACTTATGTCAATAAAAAATCATCATCTATACTTGAGAAAACAGTGAGAACCAATAAAATAGAAGGTATAGATTGATATCGTGATCCCTCTTGATTTATAGAAGGACTTTTTAACCTGGACATCGATAGTTTATTCATCGTTTTGAAGGACATTGCAAAGATTGTTACAATCGGAAGATATCTTGAGAAAAAAATACCAATGAGAAATCTATATATCTAATTTATTCTATCTAATACATAGATTGAATAGAATGGAATCAAATGGAATAGAGAATAAAATAGAGAAATTGATCTGAGCTTATACTTATGTCAATTTTGACATCGAACAAGGAAATACTATTTTCTCAATATTATTTTTCCTAGTTTTTTATCTATTATACCAAAGCTACTTCTCAAGCATATCCGGAAATCATTAAAAAAAACAAGCGCGAGAATAACAGATGATTTCTTTTCACCAAAAAAATACAAAAAAAAAAAAAGTGGAATCTTTTCAAATGTAAAGAAAGGACCTATCATATTTTTTTTTGTTCCTATTCTTTTCGTTCTCTGTTAGAAAAGTTCGATAAGTATCTTTTATCTCTTACCTTAGTAGTCATCCCTTCGGATTTGCATTACAAAGAATAATAACATCTGACAGTAATAGTAACGTTCGTTCAATGCATTTTAATGCCATTAAAACGAGTTTTATCGATTTTCATAAAAATCTTTAGACGACCTTAACCTTTCACCTTATTCGTCAAGATTATTGTCGAATGATTTCAATGATGATGATAATGATAATGATAACGATTGATTATGAACGATTTCTCAGTAAAGAAAAACTTTTGAAAAAAAGAAATCTAATAAAAATATTTTATATACCAAAATCATATTATAAAAACTGGAATATATAATTTCAATACACACATTTAATTACTATAAATATTTTCTATGTGTTACTAAAACTACATGTAAATTCAACGAAGCGTGACCAAAGGATAAACCTGTGTTGTGTGGCCT
The DNA here is from genome assembly GCF_049000335.1 of Polistes dominula. Taxonomy (NCBI): domain Eukaryota; kingdom Metazoa; phylum Arthropoda; class Insecta; order Hymenoptera; family Vespidae; genus Polistes; species Polistes dominula. Next base: position 2,601,518 of record NW_028300906.1, on the reverse strand, counting down.
TTCGAAAGAGAGAATGGATTTATTTATTTCTCGATGGTATTTATTGATACTTATCCTACGTACGTAAGATAAAATTACAAAAATTATCATCTGATTTGTATTTTGAATTATCTACTTGAAAAATGTATGCTAATTTTTAATTATACCGATGGCATAAACGGAGTCAATTGATTTTTTTTTTTGAAATTATTTCGGTTAAACGATTTATTTCATTTATTCATCAATTATCATTTTAACATTTTAACAAGAACAATTTAATTTTAAAAATGAAATCTTGGTAATATAAAATATTTTTGTTTTTAAATAACTATCATAAAAAGTCTATTTATTATTGTGTAACATTTTTAAATGTAAGCATTAGAAACAAAACCTGATTTTATTCTTCGACAATGTTGAATGCTTGATTAGAATAATTATGTAAGAGTAAATACGCGTGTGTTGGTTTTATCGTACACGTAGATTTCTTTCTCTCTATATATATATACATATATATACTTGTCCTACTTGATTTTCCACGTTAAACAATTCACTGCCACAATTACATAAACCGGAATGATATCGGTCTCGAGTATCTAATTAGAATATTGGATTTGTCCTTTCCGTGCTAATTTCATCATTCGATCATGAGTGCCCCGATAATCTGTTATATTAAAACCAATGGAATTTATCCGTAAAAAAGAAAATATATAGAACTTATTTTACCGATAATAGGTGGTAGTGGTTGTGGTGATGGTCAACACCTACGAAAAAAAGAAAAAAAGAAATACGCGAAAGAAAAATAAAAAAAAAAAACCAAATTGCGTTTACAAAACCGCGTGAAAATTTGGGAAACACAGTAAGAGATGGGAATGGGAATGGGTTTAAACAAAAAAAAAAAAAAAAACAAAAAAAAACAACAAGTTTTCTATGAAAAGTTTGATGCGTCAGATGTCTAGGATCGTGAAAAAAATAAACCAAGAAAAAACCGATACAATATTTCTACAATATTGCAACCTTAAAGTTGAGGGAAAATTTTAACAAATTATTTTCAATATGGTATCGATAAAAAATCAAGAGGGTGGGTTGAAGACAGATGAAGTGTAATTTGAGAAAAGAATAGATAAAAGTGACAACAACGGTTAGGATAACAATCTTTTAAAACGATCGGATTACAATCTTCAAACTAAAACTTAAAACGAATAGTACTTTTGCTCGATTATCGAATAGTAACCATCGGTTTTCGAGTGCTTTTAAAAGCGTTTTCATCTCTTTACATTAGTCTTTTTAGTGATTTTTATCACATTTAACGAAGTAAAACTTTGTAAATTCAATTTATCAGCAATTTCAATTTATTCAAAAATTAGATCGGTAAGAAGAAAAAGTTGAAAACAATTAGAGAGATACATATAAACGATTATTATATTATAATACTGAAAAGACACATCATCGATAGATAACGATAACTATCTAGTAATTTTAATTTGAAGTTTTATAACCGTGTAATAATTTAACCAAACTAATATTCAACGATCGTTGAACGTAGTCGTGATAATGAAACGAAAATACATATTAATAATTTGTTAAGAGACTGTTGCCTTAGTTAATTAATCCCACCGTATATATTATTTATATCATAAATGATATAAAATATCATAAATCAATGTTTATACGATAATATTTGATTGTTTTATATTTTATCTGTTTTTTATTTTACAGGTTCCTGGCTATCTGGTGGCCGCTCAAATGTCAGATAACGAAAAGACGAGCACGAATGATGATAGTTGTGATTTGGTTCATCGCATTAACGACAACATCACCGTGGTTGCTGTTTTTCGATTTGGTATCGATTTACGAAGACGATCCTGACTTAAGATTATGTTTGGAAACATGGCCACATCCCGAGGACGGTTCTTTGTTCTTTCTTATTGGCAATCTTACACTTTGCTATGTATTACCGATGATCCTGATATCACTTTGTTATATCTTGATATGGATAAAAGTATGGCGTAGGCATATACCAACCGACACTAAGGATGCTCAAATGGAACGGATACAACAAAAATCTAAAGTTAAAGTTGTCAAAATGTTGGTAGTAGTTGTAATATTGTTCGTATTATCTTGGTTACCGCTTTACGTGATATTCGCTGTTATCAAATTGGGTGGTGACGTTGCCGACCGGGAAGATGAAATTTTACCGATAGCAACACCCATAGCACAATGGTTGGGTGCTAGTAATTCTTGTATCAATCCAATCCTATATGCATTTTTCAACAAAAAATATAGACGAGGATTCGTAGCAATATTAAAGAGCGGTCGTTGTTGCGGTAAACTTAGGTATTACGAGACCGTAGCTATGATGTCCTCGTCTACGAGCATGAGAAAATCTTCTTATTACGTTAATAATAACAATAATAACAATAATAATTCATCAACGAGACGTGCAGCTTGTCACGGACCACCTGTACATCAGGATAGTAATGTTTCTTACATATTCAATCACACGGGTGTTTAAAATGCATTTAAGAATTGACAAAAAGTGAGACACAATCATCTTAACACCTTGTTCTTGTACCATTGAGAAAGAGAGACAAAGACAAAAACAAAGACAAAGACAGAGAGAGAGAGAGAGAGAGAGAGAGAAAAATAAGAAAAAAAAAGAAGAAAGTAAAAAAAAAAGATTAAACGAAAATATATCTTGACACGATTAATGAAAAGGAAATCGAATAAATCGAAGAAGGTGTGAGAGAGAAAGCATATATATATATATGAAGGGTGTTGCTTTTATCACCTTAACGACTGAAAAGGAAGACTAGACCAAGAAGACTCTTGTCTAGGCTCGAGTCTAGGCTGGCTGCCACGACTGGTAAAAATCGCTCGCATAAAAAAGATTTGTTTCTCTCCCAATGAGATTCGCCGGTTCCGAGAGATTCTGGGTCATGCTTGATCGTCACGATTGTAACTCGGGTCGGATGTCGAAGAAGAAAATGAAGAAAAATGATGAAGTTCAAGAAAAAGAAGAATAAGAAGAATAAGAAGAATATAATAACAAAAAAATGAGATAACAAACAATTATTAAAAATTAAATTAAATGAGAGAAGTTGAGAAGCGTTGAGTTTAACTTTTTTTTGATGATACCATTAAAACTCAACGCTTAATTAATTACGTAAATAGTTCATTTCGTTTATACATTATTATCCTCGGAGTTTAGAATGTTTATCAAAGATTTGAAAGAAAAACGATGAATGGATAATAATAATTTTTAGATTTAGATCCATCGATGATGATGATGATGATGATGATAATACGAAAGCTACGATTTATTACAAAAATTAGATTTAATTGAAATTTCCTATGATAAATTATCGAGGATCGTTCCTGCTAATAATTGATTTTAGAAAAAGGAAAAAAACAATAATATTATTTTTCGCACATAAACACAAACACTCAGACGTACACATACACATAAACATAAATATAAACATACACGTACATACATCGAAATAAATTTTGCATCAACTGATATTTTCTTTCGAGAGAAAAAAGGTTTTTTTCGACAAATAATTAAAAAAAAAAAAAAAAATCAAAGCCTAAGCTTACTAAAATAGCGAAAAAATTTGTTTTTCTTTTCATATTCGAAAAGGGTTGGAAATACATTTCTATGAAAAAAAAAAAGAAACAAAAATAAAAACAAAACTGATAAACTAATTTCACGTAGATCGATGTTCTCGATCAACGTATTTAGAAATTGGAGACTGTCCAAAGAAAATCAATTTTTATCCGTACACGCTGCATGTGATTTTTCGGCAAATATAATAATAATAATAATAATAATAATATATACATATATATGAATAATACTAATAATAATCATAAAATTACGAAATACACATGAATGAAAATACAAGTTGGAAAACACGTTTGAAAATAATAATCCTTCGATTTGTTTCCCCTTCACTGCCTAAAACACAGTGTAAAAATAAAAAGAAACAAAAAGATAAAAAAAAAAACAATTGTTAAAGAAAATTTTCCTAAGGCAATAAATAACAAGGACACATAAGTCGACTTTGGATAATAAAATTCATGTTAAAAGAATAAAAAAACATGGAGAATCCAGGAAAAGTTTAAAAGAAACAAAATACGCGCTGATCCATGCACGTGAAAAATGAAAATTAATTATGATACTTGCATATATATATATATCATTGTATTGTTCCTCACGTGCATACATATACAGTTACACTTAAATCGTAGCACAAATCAGCTTTTGTAGGTAAATATATAATATATTGTATTATAACAGATGTTGTGTATACAAAAAAAAATATTACCAAACTTTGATTATTTATAAAATAATTATTTAAAAAAAATCGTACGGTTTCTTTACACATGGGGGTTAAAAGTATTTCCTTTTTTGTTTTTTAAGTATTTCAAATTTTCAAAGTATGGTAAAATTTTTGTTTACGACATCCTGTATATAAAGTGACTCATGAAAGTATTTGAACACTTACCATGAAATACTATATTAATTATATTAATAATTATTGAAATATTATTAACATATTAAAAAAATAAAAGGTGTGATTATGTAAAATTATATAGATAAAGTTACAAGCAAATACACATATATGTATACAATAGTTATGAATTATTTCTTACAAACATGAACTTCGCTGATACCACACAAAAGTATATTTGAATAAATAATCCAAAATAATCATACCTATATATACTAACAATGTTAATAATATTTCTATATAATTATTGCATAATAATACTTATGATTATTAATAAAGTATTTAATGGTAAGCGTACAAATGCATATATTTATATATATGCATACCTATATATACATACATATACGTATACAAATATACCTGTATATATATGTATAAATATATATATATATATAATATACATATATACACATATATTTTCTTACTGGAACGTTAGTCTCGACCTAGTATTATCGAGTTTCTCGAGGGTGCCATACACGTACATACACACACACACACACACACACACACTTATGGATCAGAATAAAAGGGAGGAGGAAGAGAGGGTGAGGAAAGGACAAGAGAGAATAAAGTATAGGATTTAAAATTGGTATATCAATGAATAAAAGGTAGGAGAAGAAAATAGGAATAAGAAACGAATTTTTTACTAGACAGATAGATAGACAGACAGACAGAAAGACAGACAGACAGACAGAAAGCTTAACTGTGTCGAGCAAGGAAAAAGCAATACGTGGAGCCGGCCTTCGTTAAATTGATTATTTTCTCAATTAATTATTTAAAATATTTCCTCTAGTATACACTCTTCCTTACCATTTTCCATTACCATACTATTCTCATGACCTGAGACGTTATTTCCACATCTAACACCAATTTCTAGGTACATGTAAAATAACCTAGAATAATAAAAGACATAGCATGCAGCAATCGCGAATAATCAATATAAATAACAATTTTCAATGGTATTTAAAACAGAATAAATAATAAAAACTAAAAATTGATTATACATATAATAAAAATCCGAATTTTTTAATGTAAATTCTTTGTTTCACCCTTATGAAAAAATCGAATTTTTTTTTTATTCATAATTCAACAAGATTTTTATCATTTTTATATTAATTTTCGTTTACGTATCGTTCAGTAAAGTTAGAAACTTTTATTTTTTGTAGAAACAATGAAAAAAACATATATGATACAATCGATATTACAAGTTGTTTCATTAAATTAATGTCATTCTCGAGTAGCCTGATCAAAATTCTCTTTTTTTCTCTCTCTCTCTCTCTCTCTCTCTCTCTCTCTCTTTCTTTCTTTCTATCTATCTTTCTCATACTTGGATAGAACAATTGCAGTTGAAAAAAAATCTGTAAAAGGTATCTTGATATTTAATACTAAAAAAAAAACGATAATTTTATTCGATAAGAAAAGGGCAAAAAAACGTGCATACCGATTTATTCTATTAGGATAAAAGGGTTGACACAACGTATTTGATTTAATATTTTATTTTTGGTATTTTCCTTTCTTAAATACATACAAATAACAATCTACAGGGTTGAAGTTCCATCTAATTAGAAGAACGAATAGTAGTAAAGGATATAAAAAAAAGAAAAAACAGGACTATACACATACACACACATCTACTATGCAACAGATAACTAACTCTATGTATACATATATTGCATACAAATGTCGTATCTGTCGTAACAGTTAGAGAGTTGAATTTTTCTAAACCATGCGACAAAAAAAAAAAAAAAGAATAAGATAAAAATATAGTGGAATTTGTACTTTACCGTAATCTCAACGAAAAGATCTTAAAAAGAGAGACTACATTTTTCTATATGTTTTTTGCTTTCTTCTTCTTCGCGACAAACAGTAGTAGTAGTCGTGTTATTTTGTTCCCTGCTTACGATCACTTATTATTATTACTATTATTATTATTATTATTATTATTGTTATTGTTATCGACTAAACGATTTGCCTTTTAAAGGTAGAGAACAACAAAAAAATATATGAAATATACTTAGAGGTTGAAAGGACAACGCGTACAGATATGTACTCTGTATGTATGTATGTATGTATTTATTTTCCTCTCCCTCTTTCTTTCTTTCTCTCTCTCTCTCTCTCTCTCTCTCTCTCTCTCTCTCTTTCTCTAAAAAAGAAGCTTTTTCTTTGTCTAAGAAAAAGCTTTGAGATAAAGGAAGTTTGTGATGTTATCGCATAACTTGTTAAAATTATTGCAATAACAATACGAATATACTTAGAAAAAGAAAACCTGTTGACGATTCTTAAAGAGAGAGAGAGAGAGAGAGAGAGAGAGAGAGAGAAAGAGAAGAGAACAGGGATATGGTGAATATACACAGTTAAATATATTATACAATTGTAAATGTAAAAAAAAAAAAAAAGAAAACCACCTACGAACGTTACAGTCGTTCGATAAAAAGAAAAAAGAAAAAAAAAAGAAAAATTAAAGAAATTTCTGTAACGAAAGTGAAATTAACTTTGAAATCTTTATAAGGGAATTAAGACGAACAGGGAAAGGGGTTGAACCACTTATTAAACTATGGAAAAAGATTAAGGGGAAAGGTGGTTTCACTCTTTACGGGTTTGTTGCGGGATTTTACGATAGAGCAATTATTTTCGTAAGGTTTTTATACGAGGAATGACGAATGGGATATTTCAAATATAGTTATAACGTGTCAGCAAAATATGTATAGACATACGAAAAGAAAAAAAAAAAAACAAAGAAATACACACAAACACACATACACATATATGATATGATATAATATGATATCGATAAATGTATCCTTTATCCATATCCAATTGTAATTAAACGAATATAATTGAAATGAATAATTTATAAACAATTAAGAAAACAAAAAATATAATAATAATAATAATAATAATAATAATAATAATAATAATAATAATAATAATAATAGATAAGAAAGAGAAGAATTGGTAAAAAAAAAAGAAAAGAAAAACAAGGAAAACGGAAGGAAATACGTTCTTTTGTAGGGATTCTCATTGAAAAAAAAAAAAAAATGAATAAAAATAATTTCAAAAGAAAGATAAATAATACGTCTTTAAAAAAAAAAAAAAAAAAAAAAAAAATATCGTCTAAAAAGGGCTTACAGGATCTATTTATTAGATTTTTAATGAATAAGAAAAACGATCGATGTGAATTTTCAAACGTCGGATAAACGTGATGCTGATGCTGTGTTTGCAATATGTCGATGATGTGTATGTTTTACGTGAAACGTAATGGAATGTTTTTACGAGAATGATTATTATAATATTACATGTATATACATACATATATATATATATACATGTTTGTATTAGATGCATTAAGATTTAAGCGTACGTTTATCTGTCTGTGCATGTAAATAGATAATTATTTATTATATTATCTAACGTTAACTATTGTATTACTGTTGTTATACGATACTTGCCATAAGAATAGTAATCTAATTCAGAGCATCATTCATTCTCTTTCTCTCTCTCTCTCTCTCTCTCTCTCTCTCAATTATGTTAAATTTTGAATGATGCTTTTTATAAATGATAACCGCGTTTGTATAAATATGTTCTTTATTTTTTTTTTTATTATATTTTAATGTGCATAGAATATGTTGATTCTGTTTGATCGAAAAAAAACTTTTGACACCACCCACTGTTACAATGATAGTAATAAAAAACAAAATAACAAAATAACGCGAGCAACATTTGTTTCAAAAGAAATATTCACTTGTTCTTTTTTACAATCTTACGTAAAAAAAAAAAAAATGATATTTTAAAAAAGTTTACGTGTCGTTATGCGAATAATTATTTATTAATCGTGATAATTCGAGATACGTAATAATAATATTTAAATAAATACGAATACAATGTGAAAAATGTAATAAAAATAATAATAATATTAATAATAATAATAATGATAATAATAATAATAATAATAATATTATAAATAATATACAAAAATGATGTATCACGATCGAAATTGTAAAGTTTTCAATAATTAATACATCTTTCTAAGATAAATATATTATCTAAAATATTTATTTATACTTTTTCTTACGGATAAACTTTAAACTATAAAGTTCTAGTTTTCTCGAAAGCACCAGGAATCTCACGAGAAGTTTAAAAACGACTAATAAATAACGTTTTTTCATTGTATTTGAATAAGAAAAGAAAAACTGCAAATGAAGAGATTTAAAATTGAATTTAGAAATTGTAATAGTTTGTGAAAAATTCGGAATTAGCCGATACGAAAAACAACATAAGTTTCTTTTCGTTGAAGAAAGTATCTGCAAACAATATATATACGTAGTTATTAAAAACAATAACAAAACAATTGTATTATTAAAAAAAAAAAAAAGATATTATATGCATTATTTCCCCTCACGCATATCGTAAAATGTGGAGTTTAATAAATGTCCAGCAAATTTTTCAAAAAAAAAAAAGAAAACGCTCAACAACACACGATGTAACACCACATTGTAAGCGTAGAAAGTTAAAAACAAAAAGAAGAAGAAAAACAATAAAAAACAGAAAAATACCCCTCCAAAAAAAAAACAAAATAAAAGAATAGAAAAAAATATATTACAAATACGTGTGCTACACGCAGAAAAATAAAAATAAAAATTATTAAAAAACAACAATAACAACAACACACGAACGATGCGTCAAAATGAGAGTTTAAAAAATAAAAAGAAATATTTGACAAAAAAAACCCACACCCTATAATAGAAAAACTCAACGGGGAAAATATATATTATACGACATAATGGAGCTTTAAAAATAAAATAAAAAGAGCTTTTCTTCACGGAGCACGCTTGATTTTTACAAAAGAAAAGAAAAGAAAAAGAAAAAAGAAAACATGTGAAAAAAATTATCCACAATAAGGTCGCAATTGATTCATAGAATTTTCTCTTTTTATTTAAAACTATATCAACCCCCCACCAAAAACACCTGTTAATGACGAATATGTGAGCGAATCTATGAACGAAATTGTATCTAGTATGTATTGTATAATATATATATATATATATATACGAGACTGTAAAAAGATAAAGTATAGTAATTAAGTATAGTAATTAAGTATAATAATTAAGTTATCAAATCAATTCTCATGTAACATTTGTCATTAATACCATTATTTTTTATTTGTCATAAAAAATTCACATTCATTTGTACGTGTTAAAGGTTTTTTCTTTTCCTTTTACTTTTCGTTTTTTTCTTTTTTTTTTTTTTTTTTTGAATAAAACATGCAAATAATAATCAGAAAAAGTAAAAAACGTAAGTGTACGTGAGAAAGAAATAAAAAAAAAATTAAAAGAAAACTTTTTATTACGTATCCATTCGTTTCTTATATCCGTCGTTTCTATTCAAGCTCTCTCTCTCTCTCTCTCTCTCTCTCTCTCTCTTCAAAAAGAATTCGTGCATTCTAACTTAGATTCTTAACAATAGCTAAGAATGACACAAGGACATATGCATGCATTCATTGTCAAGTTTTCAGTCATGAATAGTGGATCATCAAGAAAATACTATTTCAAAATGTTTTCCCTAGTATTCCTAGTAACTTCGCAAATTTTCCTATTCCTTTAATTCTCTTTTCAGGATTTATTCCAACAATAAACGGTATGATTTATCACACATTATTTACATATCACTAATATAAACATTTTTTATTAAAAAATCAATTATCACTCATATTTTTTTAATTTATTATCTTTCTGTATGATAAGTTAAAAAAAAAAATAAATAAATTATAATCGTTTTCTGTTCTCACAAAATTTTATGTACATAATACGAATATATATATATGTATACATAAGGCGATAAGTAAAAAGTATTTGCGCATCTTTTGAAACCAGATAACTTGAAAAGAGTGGACCAAGAAAAAAATTGCATCGAGAATGTGAGACTCGATGACAAAAAAAAATTAACAAAAAAAAAAAAAGGAAAATAAAATAAACAAAATCGTTTGATTCATCTTAAAAACAAAAACAAAAAAACAAGAAGTTATCGAGGTTTCTATGGGACGTGCGAATAGTTTTTATTTTAAAACAAATAACAAAAACTGTACGTTACATATATATATATATATATATAGTGATGATCGTATGATCTTTCTATACTTAAATAAGATATTTTTTAAGTGCTCCTTTTCACACGAATAAATAAAATAAAATAAATAAAATAAAATATATTTAAATACGTTAAGATAATGTATGTGTGTGTATGCGTGTCTATAAAGTCTAATAATTCTAAGCTAAGTTTTAAAAGAAAAAGAATATAATTAGCTAATCGAAGGACGCGAATGGATCAGACAAATGTGTGATGAATTTTAAATGATTAATTAATTAATAATTTGATCTATTTCTACATTATGTAATTATGTAATAATGTCTCTTTTGCAAAGATTGCGTTATTGTTCTATCAAACACGCTTTGTCACTCTAAATATGCTGAATAAGTTTTTGCTTATGACAAATTTTCACTTTTACACGCTATAATTAAAAAACATTTTTAGATAGACTTGTTAAATAGATCAAACAATTTTCGTCTATGTCTATATCAATAGAAAAAAGAAAAAAATTTAATAATTATTCGTTTATTGAAATTTATTTCGCTTACGGTTTGTATAATATTTTTTTCTATTTTCCTTTTTATCGCGACCAATACTCTTTTGTTTATTATTTAATTAAAAAGAAAATAATAGATCTATGTGATTGATATATTTAAAATATTTTTTCATATTTTTTAATCTAATAGCTCTCTCCTCTCTCTCTCTCTTTTTCTTTCTCTCTTTCTCTTAAGCTTGTTATTAAAAAAGCAAATGATTTATTTTAAACGAGAGATGATTAAATTTTCTTTTGACAAATTAATGATGTGAAATATAATATTGCCTTTTTTTTTGTAATCATATAGAGAAAAAGAAAAGAAAAAGAGAAAAAAAAAAGAAAAGAAAAATCTACGAAATAGTTTAAACATACTACAAAAGTCCTTACTACTCGTCGAGAGAGAATACAAAAAAAAAATAACAAAATAAAACAAAAAAATAAAAAGAAATAATAATATTAATAATAGTAATAATAATAATAATAATAATAATAATAATAATAATAATAATAATAATAATAATATTTTTTAATTGTAACCGACTACTACACACGACAGCACACACGCCAAAAAAGTTTTACTTTTGAAAAAATATTTTCTTACTTTCATTGTGTAAATTGTTATGTCGGATAAAAAAAATGCGTTATCCTAATAACAAAATGAAATAATAGAAACATATTAGGTAAGGAAATGTTCGCATAAAATAAAAAAATAATAACAAATAACCGAGAAGAAAAAAATTATGAAATTGATGATAAGTGTTTAGCATTGTATCAAGAAGTGCGTATATAATAGATAATTAACGTTCATATTAGAATCGTTTCATATATTAAGTATTTATGAATTTTTATGCTCCCAAAGGCCCCTAACAGTTAGAAAAAATAAAATAAAAAAGAAATATATCGCAAGTTTCAAGTCTTTATTTAAATTATAAACTATACTGTGTATGTGCACAACGATGCAAGTTTCCCTACTAAATAAGACGTGGTTTTTGATATTGAATAATTAATTATTTATTCAAGCTACAAAGTAATTGTTCCAAAAATTTGGAACTCTGTAGACTTTATTCTTTTAACACTAGCTATAACTGAGAATTTTTATAGATTTTGGGCTACTATAATTCTGAAGTTACAGCTAGATGAAAGATTACGTTGCCTAATTACTTCATTCACCCCTATTCTCATCAACTTTTGTACCGATGATTTATCGAATATCCTACATATTTGTCTTGTATCATAGAAACAAGCAAAATAAAATTACATCCTTTTAAAATGCCTGTCATACATATTATAAAAATAAAAACAAGTAGACCCATTACAGTCTTAAATTTGAAACAGATATGTTAATAAATTAAACATTTTATTAACAAACGTATTTAAAATCTTTTATAAACCTGCGCAAATATTCAATGTTATATTTATTATGGACTTTTAAATATATCTATTTCATATTTAGTGTTTATATGTGTGCCTTCAGAAATGCATTTATACATATATCAAATGGAGGAGAATCAAAAAGGTTTGTAGTTAAATCCAACGAAGATCACCTGTAACAAAAAGAAAACCATATTAATCATACAATCAAGTGATATAAAGTAGCCTAACATATGTATCATCCAATTCGTAGATGCACTTTTAAATTGAATTCTCTATTTATTTTTATCAAATATCTATCTACTATTGCAATAATTTTGAATTTAAACGCGTGATTTTACATTTACATAAAAAAAATATATATATATAAAAAAAGAGAAAGGAAAGATATCAAGTTACTAAAAGAAAATGTCTATTAATTATTATAAAATACTTTTAAACTGCATTATATTTAAAAGGAAAATTAGAAATTTAATAAAATATGATCACAATTAAAAATCTTAAAGACAAAAAAAGAAACGAGAAATTACTTTAATATTCAAAAAACGATAATTAGGCTTTAAAATGTAATAATGAGGGAATTTAAATTTTTTGACTCGAACTAACTAAACACATATGCATCTTTTTGACGATATAGACACAAATTTGGTGTCCCAAGGAGATGGAATGGTCCATCATCTCCAATTACAACTACAAATTAATGACGAGCATAACAAAAATACAATAAAATATAAAATATGACTAGAGAGCAATTCTCTAAAGGTTCAAACTTGCTGTTGAACCTTTAAAAAAAAACTCAATAGCCTGTAGTTGCCCTCTTCAGCCACAATTAAGTGGGGGCCTCTTCGGCATTATGCCTCTTCTTTCTTCATCCCATGAAAACTGCATTTGGACATTTCCTACGTGCGAGCAAAATAAGATCTTTCATACTAATGTTGCAAATGAACTCGTATTTTGTTATAATTCTAATTCTCAATTATTAAAAAATTAATTTACATTTCGCGTTCACTTTTCTACACCGTGGACCATCAATGAACTTAGAGTTCACTGACCATACACGAGAAACATTTAATCGAATGTCCAAGCAGATAATAATTTCCCTCGATGACCTAATAACACTTCGCACTTTTAACGTTGAGTAATAAAATCGAATTGAAATAAGTAGTGCAGTAAATGTAATGCATTTTCTTGCAATACCTTCATTTCATTAATACTTTATGTTTAGTAATATCAAATATTTGTAGCTGTAAGACGAAATCGCGATAGTGCGTAGTGCTAATCCTGAAATACTTAAAACTAAGTATCAAATGCATCAAAGAATTTGCGAATTTGATTCGACTTTATCTCGTTCGAGATCAAATCGAAGTAGAAATGAATCTTTCAAATGGTGGCAAATATCTTTGAATCATGATACATAATAAAGATCACAGAATAGTCACAAAATAAATTAACAAATCAAGCATAACAGAAAGAGATGATCAAATATTTTGTAACAATTCTGTATAAACCAGGAGGCGGAATTTCCACTCCGGAGTGGAAGCAAGAAGTCTAATGCCTTTCCTGGATCCTACCTACTTAAAATTAAAGTTTTCACACTCATTCAGAGAAGTATGCTACCTGCCTGCCTATTACCCATATTTTTACCCATTTTAAGAAAAACCATACATACCCACCCACTCACTCCACGGTTCTCACACATACCACCAGGGTGCAAAAGCCTAAACTAGAGAGCATGCCCCGGGGCACCTCCGACACCCTAGTTCAACCACGTTTTATAAACTTATATGCTAATGGGTATACGTACTTTTTGCTGAAATCGACTGCCAAGGCTAATGATTATTGCATAAAAAACTAAAGCAAAAATACAAGTATACACTAGTATATATATATATGCATACTAGTAATATACAAGTATATCAAAGTTTCCACAAATAAATGCAGTAACTCTATTATGCAAACGATTATCAAAAAAATGAGAAATATTTCATATGAATATAAGAATATAGAAACGCATATTTTTCAAATCACACGTGATATATAGAAGTAATGCTTTGAGTATCTAATGATGTATTAAATGAATAAAAATATCGCGAAACGATGTACAGTACACACTACCTAATACGCACACACAGGTGTAAAGTACATCGTGCAATCACTAGCACAATAACAGCCGCCAATAGGGGAAAAAACTAAAACTAAACCCACGCTAACTGTTTCTCACCCATACGTGTAACACCTGGGCACACGCATAGATGAGAACGCAGAAAGTATGGGGGGGGAGAAACGGGGGATTAGTATATTAGAAGCTGAAAATCCTGATCTAAAAAAATATAATTAACATATATAAATATATCAAAAGATCTTAATAAAAATTCATCTAAACGGGCTAAGGACTCTACAAGTCATTTGGTGAATAATGACTTAAACAAGCGAATGAAAAAAAAAGTTACCTCATATGAAACAATTATAGTTTCGAGGTAAGTATGTATTAAAAGACTCTACTATGATGATGGATATTTTTTGCAAACCTCGGACGACTTTTTCATTAAATGGCTGTTCTAATGAAAGAACTGGGCTTTGAGCCGCCACTTAACTGCCAAAGTCTATCCGTCGCGAATGAGTTTGTCTTCTTGCTCATTTATTTAAAATTTCAGAGTATTGATATATCAAAATTAATTTCGATTAGATAAACTATGTACAAAGCAATGCATGTAAGACATTTATTACATACTTTTAACACGTAATAAAAAAGAGAGTGCATTTATTAATTGCATTATGAATTAAATGAATTTAACCGATGAGACAAGAAAACCTATCCTGAACTAATAATAAAACATAGAATAAAATATACAGTTTTCATGAGTAACTCCTAAAAAGGAATTACTCATGTGCTCGTCAATAATTTATTTAAATAATTACAACCAGTAACTCGTGCCGATTTGGACCTTTCATCCTCGGCATGATTGAGTACTGGAGGGACTTTAAATAAAAACTCACGGTTTAAGAAGTTCTGCGATGGCTCCAAAACACTCCTACTTCGCAGCAAATATTGTAATCTGACGATGGAAGACGATACTTGATTTGCCATTGAAGAAGATCCATCAAAGATCCATCGAAGAACTCATCCAACATCTTTGAAAGGAAGAGAATCCATGGTTATATCTATACAATAAAATAGAACAAAACGATAAGTTATCTGAAATATTATTCAAAATCATATAAAACAAAATCGAATAAAATGTAAATACAAATGAATACTTACAATGCATTCCAATGAGATGCTGCTCTATTGCACCATGGTGATGCACCTCGCGTGAATCTAAAAACGCGGTTTATACGAAAATAAGAAACTATAGATGAGTTTCTTATCGCGATACCGAAATTTTATTATACGACGAACAACACTGACTCTAATTCGCGTTTGATTTTAACTTATTACTCGCCCGATCACTGATTCTAGACTGCACTAATTCAAAGACTGCATTGCTCGCAGTCAAATGCAAGAACAAAAATTTCACTACTGGTCACTTTACAAGGGCCATTCGTGCACGATTTCAATCTGAAACTGAAATAAAAAACAATACTGTTAATATTATTACTATTACAGAAAATCATTAAAATTTTGGAGGAATTATTTAATATAAAAATATACTCACTTTAAATCTTTATTGATGAATGCACAATGGGTTTTCTATCCTTAGGATGACGATGACAATGCACAAATAATGACTATAAAACTGCATTATATTAAGTTAATTCAATTAACACTAGATTTATGGACTGAGCAAATTTGATTCACTTTAAACTTTTTTGTAACATATATATAAAATAGAAATATTTTAATTAATAGTAATTTAATAAAATTTAAATTTAATTAACTTTAATGTAGAATATTTTTATGAATAATATGGTAATTTTTAATGCTGTAATGAAATATACGTAAATATTAATTTCTTTCCTCTACCTACTTTTTAATTTAAACAATGTTTGTAAATTTTTAAAAAATAGTGAACAAATCTAGTGTTAAACGAATTTCTACATGAATTTAATTAATAAAATGTGAATACCATTCCAACGATAATCTGAAACACAAAGAAAAACAAGATTATATAAATCGTTGTTATATAAAAATTACTATAATTATTGAGAAAATGTTTAATATAAAAATTGACTTACGTTTTTTCTTCATTGATGAATGCAGGATGGGTATCCTACCCTTAGGATGACGATGAGCACATATTTAAACAGAATAAAAGAAACTTGCGGATTTCTTAACCGAGCAAACGAAACTTTAACATGCGACGATCAACACTGAATCTACTTGTCGACTTTTTTATATTTTATTTTAACACGATGCAACACACGAGAACCTCATTGCCTACGCGCTCGATTGCAATGATTTTCTGAAACAGAAAAAGAAAAAGAACAATTAATAATTTTGTTGTAATAAAAATCAATTGAAATTATCATAGAAATGTTTGATAGTAAAATATACTTACTTTTAGTCTTCGTTGATGAATGCAGGATGGGTATCCTACCCTTAGGATGACGATGTATAAAATAAAATTAAATAAAAAGTCTGAAAAGCTAAAACATACTAAAGATTATATTACATTTTTTCCAGTAAATCATTTCTGAAGGCTGGACACATATTAAAAGATATTTTATCATAAAGAATAAATGTGTATGTGTGTGTGTGTGTGTATTAAATATATTTCAATAAAGAGTAATCTCAATAATAAACCGCTCTTTTATATCGTTCTATGTAATGGTAAAACTTTTTGAAGTATTAAAATTAACACACGTTAACGTTAGAAATAAAATTATTAAATAATTTAATGCCTAGTTATCGTTGCCGGTCTTTACGTGTCGACGGCTGGAAGGGGAAAGAGATACGAAATTACGTTTATCCTTGAAAGTGTCGAACGTTCGTTGCTCGGTACTCGGGTACTCGGTATTCGGTGTTCGGGGGTACTCGGCTACTCGGGTAATCGGTGTTCGGTGCTCGGCTGTTCTTCTTTTGTTGTTGGCTGTTATTTGTTTATTTTTGTTTCGAGAATTTCCTAGAAATATATAAACACATTTTATATCATACTCTTTCTATTATACTTCTTTCTGTTTTAAAAGAAAATTTAACACTCGAAGTCATCACTGCTCATGAACAATAAAAAAATTACGTTAAAATAAATAAAATAATAAAATCTGTACGATAAAATATTGAATTTTCTTTATTAGAATTATAATTACCGTTGCACACATGATCAACATATATAAAGTCATATAAACAACTTTCTAATGAATGTTTTGTTTTAGAGAACAACGGCTCAGTCTATAAGTGAATTTCGAAGAGGAAGGTACTCCGAAAGTATATTCCGTACTTTTAAATAATAATCGATACTTCTATTAATTAATTAACAATTATTTCAATATTCTAATACACCCTACTTATATTACAGCATAGTTTAACACTCAAAGTCATCACAGCTCATGAACAATAAATTAATTACATTAGAATAAAAAGATTGGTAAAATTGGAACGTTATAATATTGAATTTTCTTTATTAGAATTTTAATTACCGTTGCAGAAATAATCAACATAAGAAAAATCATAAACAACTTTCTAATCAAAGTTTTGTTCTAGAGAACGATGGGTCAGTCCATAAGTAAATTTCGAAGAGGAAGGTACTCTGAGAATATACTTCGTACTTTTAAACAATAGTCGATACTTCTATCCATAATTTAACAATTATTTTAATATTCTTATGCACACTTCTTATATTACAGCATAGTTTAACACTCGAAGTCATCACTGCTCATGAACAATAAATTAATTACATTAGAATAAAAAGATTGGTAAAATTGGAACGTTATAATATTGAATTTTCTTTATTAGAATTTTAATTACCGTTGCAGAAATAATCAACATGAGAAAAATCATAAGCAACTTTCTAATCATAGTTTTGTTTTAGAGAACGATGGGTCAGTCCATATGTAAATTTCGAAGAAGAAGGTACTCCGAGAATATATTTCGTACTTTTAAACAATAATCGACACTTCTATCCATAATTAAACAATTATTTCAATATTCTAATACACACTACTTATATTACAGCATAGTTTAACACTCGAAGCCATCACTGCTCATGAACAATAGAATACTTACTTTAGAATAAATAAAATAATAAAATCTGTACGTTATAATATTGAATTTTCTTTATTAGAATTATAATTACTGTTGCACACATGATCAACATATATGAAGTCATATAAACAACTTTCTAATCAATGTTTTGTTTTAGAGAACAACAGCTCAGTCTATTAGTGCATTTCGAAGAGGAAGGTACCCCAAAAGTATATTCCGTACTTTTAAATAATAATCGATACTTCTATCCATAATTTAACAATTATTCTAATATTCTTATGCACCCTTCTTATATTACAGCATAGTTTAACACTCAAAGTCATCACTGCTCATGAACAATAAATTAATTACATTAGAATAAAAAGATTGGTAAAATTGGAACGTTATAATATTGAATTTTCTTTATTAGAATTTTAATTACCGTTGCAGAAATAATCAACATAAGAAAAATCATAAACAACTTTCTAATCAAAGTTTTGTTCTAGAGAACGATGGGTCAGTCCATAAGTAAATTTCGAAGAGGAAGGTACTCCGAGAATATACTTCGTACTTTTAAACAATAGTCGATACTTCTATCCATAATTTAACAATTATTCTAATATTCTTATGCACCCTTCTTATATTACAGCATAGTTTAACACTCGAAGTCATCACTGCTCATGAACAATAAATTAATTACATTAGAATAAAAAGATTGGTAAAATTGGAACGTTATAATATTGAATTTTCTTTATTAGAATTTTAATTACCGTTGCAGAAATAATCAACATAAGAAAAATCATAAACAACTTTCTAATCATAGTTTTGTTTTAGAGAACGATGGGTCAGTCCATAAGTAAATTTCGAAGAAGAAGGTACTCCGAGAATATATTTCGTACTTTTAAACAATAATCGACACTTCTATCCATAATTAAACAATTATTCTAATATTTTTATGCACCCTTCTTATATTACAGCATAGTTTAACACTCGAAGTCATCACTGCTCATGAACAATAAATAATTTACATTAGAATAAAAAGATTGGTAAAATTAGAACGTTATAATATTGAATTTTCTTTATAAGAATTTTAATTACCGTTGCAGAAATAATCAACATAAGAAAAATCATAAACAACTTTCTAATCAAAGTTTTGTTTTAGAGAACGAAGGGTCAGTCCATTAGTAAATTTCGAAGAGGAAGGTACTCCGAGAATATATTTCGTACTTTTAAACAATAATCGACACTTCTATCCATAATTAAACAATTATTCTAATATTTTTATGCACCCTTCTTATATTACAGCATAGTTTAACACTCGAAGTCATCACTGCTCATGAACAATAAATAATTTACATTAGAATAAAAAGATTGGTAAAATTAGAACGTTATAATATTGAGTTTTCTTTATAAGAATTTTAATTACCGTTGCAGAAATAATCAACATAAGAAAAATCATAAACAACTTTCTAATCAAAGTTTTGTTTTAGAGAACGAAGGGTCAGTCCATTAGTAAATTTCGAAGAGGAAGGTACTCCGAGAATATATTTCGTACTTTTAAACAATAATTGATACTTCTATCCATAATTTAACAATTATTCTAATATTCTTATGCACCCTTCTTATATTACAGCATAGTTTAACACTCGAAGTCATCACTGCTCATGAACAATAAATAATTTACATTAGAATAAAAAGATTGGTAAAATTAGAACGTTATAATATTGAATTTTCTTTATTAGAATTTTAATTACCGTTGCAGAAGTAATCAACAAAAGAAAAATCATAAACAACTTTCTAATCAAAGTTTTGTTTTAGAGAACAATGGGTCAGTCTGCAAGAGAATTTCGAAGAGAAAGGTACTCCAATAATATATCTCGTACTTTTAAACAATAATTAATACTTCTATCAATTAATTAACAATTAATATAATATTCTTATACACTGTACTTACATTGCAGCATAATTTACCACTCAAAGTCATCACTGCTTGTGAAAAATAAAATAATTACGTTAGAATAGATAAAATAATAAAATCTGTACGTTATAATATTGAATTTTCTTTCTTAGAATTATATTTACTGTTGCACATGCTCGAAATAAAACAAAAAGAAATATAAACAGCTTTCTAATTAATGTTTTGCTATAGAGAACAACGGCTCAGTCTATAAGTGAATTTCGAAGAGGAAGGTACTCCGAAAGTATATTCCGTACTTTTAAATAATAATCGATACTTCTATTAATTAATTAACAATTATTTCAATATTCTAATACACCCTACTTATATTACAGCATAGTTTAACACTCGAAGCCATCACTGCTCATGAACAATAGAATACTTACTTTAGAATAAATAAAATAATAAAATCTGTACGTTATAATATTGAATTTTCTTTATTAGAATTATAATTACCGTTGCACACATGATCAACATATATGAAGTCATATAAACAACTTTCTAATGAATGTTTTGTTTTAGAGAACAACGGCTCAGTCTATAAGTGAATTTCGAAAAGGAAGGTACTCCGAAAGTATATTCCGTACTTTTGAATAATAATCGATACTTGTATCGATTAATTAGCAATTATTTTAGTACTCTTATACACTTTACCTATATTACAGCGTAGTTTAACACTCGAAGTCATCACTGCTCATGAACAATAAAATACTTACTTTAGAATAAATAAAATAATAAAATTTGTACGTTATAATATTGAATTTTCTTTATCAGAATTATAATTACCGTTGCACACATGATCAACATATATGAAGTCATATAAACAACTTTCTAATCAATGTTTTGTTTTAGAGAACAACGGCTCAGTCTATAAGTGAATTTCGAAGAGGAAGGTACTCCGAAAGTATATTCCGTACTTTTAAATAATAATCGATACTTCTATTAATTAATTAACAATTATTTCAATATTCTAATACACCCTACTTATATTACAGCATAGTTTAACACTCGAAGCCATCACTGCTCATGAACAATAGAATACTTACTTTAGAATAAATAAAATAATAAAATCTGTACGTTATAATATTGAATATTCTTTATTAGAATTATAATTACCGTTGCACACATGATCAACATATATGAAGTCATATAAACAACTTTCTAATGAATGTTTTGTTTTAGAGAACAACGGCTCAGTCTATAAGTGAATTTCGAAGAGGAAGGTACTCCGAAAGTATATTCCGTACTTTTGAATAATAATCGATACTTGTATCGATTAATTAGCAATTATTTTAGTACTCTTATACACTTTACCTATATTACAGCATAGTTTAACACTCGAAGTCATCACTGCTCATGAACAATAAAATACTTACTTTAGAATAAATAAAATAATAAAATTTGTACGTTATAATATTGAATTTTCTTTATTAGAATTATAATTACCGTTGCACACATGATCAACATATATGAAGTCATATAAACAACTTTCTAATGAATGTTTTGTTTTAGAGAACAACAGCTCAGTCTATAAGTGAATTTCAAAGAGGAAGGTACTCCGAAAGTATATTCCGTACTTTTAAATAATAATCGATACTTCTATCGATTAATTAACAATTATTTTAGTACTCTTATACACTCTACCTATATTACAGCATAATTTAACACTTGAAGTCATCACTGCTCATGAACAATAAAATACTTACTTTAGAATAAATAAAATAATAAAATCTGTACGTTATAATATTGAATTTTCTTTATTAGAATTATAATTACCGTTGCACACATGATCAACATATATGAAGTCATATAAACAACTTTCTAATCAATGTTTTGTTTTAGAGAACAACGGCTCAGTCTATAAGTGAATTTCGAAGAGGAAGGTACTCCGAAAGTATATTCCGTACTTTTAAATAATAATCGATACTTCTATTCATTAATTAACAATTATTTCAATATTCTAATACACCCTTCTTATATTACAGCATAATTTAACACTCGAAGTCATCACTGCTCATGAACAATAAAATACTTACTTTAGAATAAATAAAATAATAAAATTTGTACGTTATAATATTGAATTTTCTTTATTAGAATTATAATTACCGTTGCACACATGATCAACATATATGAAGTCATATAAACAACTTTCTAATCAATGTTTTGTTTTAGAGAACAACGGCTCAGTCTATAAGTGAATTTCAAAGAGGAAGGTACTCCGAAAGTATATTCCGTACTTTTAAATAATAATCGATACTTCTATCGATTAATTAACAATTATTTTAGTACTCTTATACACTCTACCTATATTACAGCATAATTTAACACTTGAAGTCATCACTGCTCATGAACAATAAAATACTTACTTTAGAATAAATAAAATAATAAAATCTGTACGTTATAATATTGAATTTTCTTTATTAGAATTATAATTACCGTTGCACACATGATCAACATATATGAAGTCATATAAACAACTTTCTAATCAATGTTTTGTTTTAGAGAACAACGGCTCAGTCTATAAGTGAATTTCGAAGAGGAAGGTACTCCGAAAGTATATTCCGTACTTTTAAATAATAATCGATACTTCTATTCATTAATTAACAATTATTTCAATATTCTAATACACCCTTCTTATATTACAGCATAATTTAACACTCGAAGTCATCACTGCTCATGAACAATAAAATACTTACTTTAGAATAAATAAAATAATAAAATTTGTACGTTATAATATTGAATTTTCTTTATTAGAATTATAATTACCGTTGCACACATGATCAACATATATGAAGTCATATAAACAACTTTCTAATCAATGTTTTGTTTTAGAGAACAACGGCTCAGTCTATAAGTGAATTTCGAAGAGGAAGGTACTCCGAAAGTATATTCCGTACTTTTAAATAATAATCGATACTTGTATCGATTAATTAGCAATTATTTTAGTACTCTTATACACTTTACCTATATTACAGCATAGTTTAACACTCGAAGTCATCACTGCTCATGAACAATAAAATACTTACTTTAGAATAAATAAAATAATAAAATTTGTACGTTATAATATTGAATTTTCTTTATTAGAATTATAATTACCGTTGCACACATGATCAACATATATGAAGTCATATAAACAACTTTCTAATCAATGTCTTGTTTTAGAGAACAACGGCTCAGTCTATAAGTGAATTTCGAAGAGGAAGGTACTCCGAAAGTATATTCCGTACTTTTAAATAATAATCGATACTTCTATCGATTAATTAACAATTATTTTAGTACTCTTATACACTCTACCTATATTACAGCATAATTTAACACTTGAAGTCATCACTGCTCATGAACAATAAAATACTTACTTTAGAATAAATAAAATAATAAAATCTGTACGTTACAATATTGAATTTTCTTTATTAGAATTTTAATTACCGTTGCACACATGATCAATATATATGAAGTCATATAAACAACTTTCTAATCAAAGTTTTGTTTTAGAGAACAATTGGTCAGTCTATAAGTGAATTTCGAGAGAGAGGTACTCCGAAAATATATTCCGTACTTTTAAACAACAATCGATACTTGCATTGATTATTTATTAATTATTTAATTTTTCTAATACACTTTACTTATATTACAGGATATTCCTGTCCCGGAAGTCATTACTGCGCAGGGACAATAAAATAATTACGTTAGAATAAATAAAATAATAAAATCTATAAGTTATAATATTAGATTTTGTTTATTTGAAATATTGTTACCTTTGCACATATGCTCGACATAAAAATAAAGAAACATAAACAACTTTCTAATTAAAGTTTTGTTACAGAGAACAATGACTCAGTCTGAAAGGGAATTTCGAGGAAGACGGTCCACCTTACATATACACAGTGATTTTAAACTACAATACGAATTCTTTTCGATTATTTAACAATTATTTCATTATTCTAATACACGGTAATTGTATTTCAGATTATTTCAACGCATATACATTGGTTTAAACGTTACATACACATTAACGTACTTTGAATAGAAAATCATTTTATTTTGAATTTATTTTTTTAATTTATCAGATAACTGTCTTCAACTTGATTGCGTTCCTAGATCGGAAGGTAATATAATATACTCCAATTACTTACATTGCAAATAAAATTGTATTAATATTCATTAAAAATTTCTGTTGTAGAAGCGGTTCAATGGGTAGCGGGTAAATTTTTTGTTCGTAAAGGGTGGTACCATTTACAAATAAAGAATTTACTTCAGGGATGCGACCCTGCCCACGCGAGCCATGATTCTATCTTACTCCCAAGGATAGAATCATGTTCATTTAACTTTTAAGCTGGAACTACCGTCTTTTTTTCCTTTTTTTTCTTTTTTGGCTTTTTGATATGCATAGATAGATATGCATTTAGCATGGGAAACTGAAGCTTCATTGTAAGGGAAAACATCTTCCGCTAATTGTTAGACGGACCCAAGGATTATTTTCCGTAAGTTCGCAATAGTATACGGTGTTGGACTGAACATTTAGTGTAGGTTTCTCCTAAATTTAGAATCAGTGGACTAGTCCAATCGGAGGGAAACCACTTAAAAAAAAAATCGTGAAAAGTTCCGTTTTAAAAGTTACACCCATCCCCCCTTTTTTCCTATCCCTTTTATTTTTTAACTCTTTTTTATCCCTTTGTTTTCTGTTGCAGATTGAACTATGGTAAGGAAACGGCCACATGTGGACCAAAGGAGGACGATGAAGGAACAAGAAGTGAACTTGGTAATATGGGATAGTATAAATTAATTACTTCTATAAATAAAATGAAAATTTGCATCTTTATATAATTCTCCTTTTAGCGTCGAACGTGTTTGATAATTATTTTTAATGTATTTTCTTTATTTATAAATTCCATGGTACAACTTATAATTGTATACTCTTTTTAATTATTATACTTTATTTTATGGAGATTGAAAATTATGTATATAAATGTATATAGATTGTATTTCTATAAGTTGAAGTTATTCTAGGGTGTGTTAGTTTTAAGTATCATCGATGATTTTATTGAATTTCTTTTCAGATTACACTCCTTGTCTTTCATTTTGTATTTTTTAATATTGAAATTTTTCTCTGGTATTTTCGATAATAATTTTAACGATTTTTTGGATGGTACTCTTATGGTGGGGCCTAAGAGTTAGATTCATTCCTTTGAATTATATTCGGATGTGAGCATCTTTAGGATGCACATCCC
Organism: Polistes dominula; assembly: GCF_049000335.1. Lineage (NCBI taxonomy): Eukaryota > Metazoa > Arthropoda > Insecta > Hymenoptera > Vespidae > Polistes > Polistes dominula. Next base: position 2,575,729 of record NW_028300906.1, on the reverse strand, counting down.
TCTTGGGTCTTCAGAAGCGGTTACCTCCTCGTGGTTAGACCTGGGCAATGGTATTTTACTTTCCATGTCATGTTTAACATATTTTTATATGTTTTACATTCCATTGCAAGTAAAATCCAGCCAAAGACCGTTTACCATAAACATTATAATTGTAATTAGTTTCTGTAATTTTCCAATGAACATATTTTTATTCCTTTCCTTGGCTCCTTCTATCCATTTCATCTCCAGAAACTAATTACCTTATAATGTTTTTTAATAACTTTTATAATGTTACAGGCATTACACCGATAAAACAAGAAGTCTTTTATTGTAATATTTATTTTATTTAATTTCAGGATAAAATTATTTTTGTTATAATGCATATTTTATTTATTAATGCAGGTTTCTACTATCTCACAATATGTCGATTTCAAGCAAGTCTGCAATTGAAAGGAAATATCATACCTTTCTAAAGATAATATTTTTGCAGAGAACAACGGCTCAGTCTTTAAGTAAATTTCGAAGAAGAAGGTACTCCAAAAGTATATTTCGTACTTTTAAACAATAATCGATACTTCTATCGATTAATTAACAACTATTGTAATATTTTAATACACCCTTCTTATATTACAGCCTAATTTAACACACGAAGTCATCACTGCTCATGAACAATAAAATACTTACGTTTGAATAAATAAAATAATAAACTCTGTACGTTATAATATTGAATTTTTTTATTAGAATTATAATTACCGTTGCACACATGATCAACATATATGGAGTCATATAAACAACTTTCTAATCAATGTTTTGTTTTAGAGAACAACGGCTCAGTCTATAAGTGAATTTCGAAGAGGAAGGTACTCCGAAAGTATATTCCGTACTTTTAAATAATAATCGATACTCCTATTCATTAATTAACAATTATTTCAATATTCTAATACACCCTTCTTATATTACAGCCTAATTTAACACACGAAGTCATCACTGCTCATGAACAATAAAATACTTACGTTTGAATAAATAAAATAATAAACTCTGTACGTTATAATATTGAATTTTCTTTATTAGAATTATAATTACCGTTGCACACATGATCAACATATATGAAGTCATATAAACAACTTTCTAATGAATGTTTTGATTTAGAGAACAACAGCTCAGTCTATTAGTGCATTTCGAAGAGGAAGGTACTCCGAAAATATATTCCGTACTTTTAAACAATAATCGATACTTCCATCGATTAATTAACAATTATTTTAATATTTTAATAAGCTTTAATTACTTTTTAGATTATTTCAACGCATATACATTGGTTTAAACGTTACATAAACATTAACGTACTTTGAATAGAAAATCATTTTATTTTGAATTTATTTTTTAAGTTTATCAGATTGTTGTCTTCAACTTTATTGCGTTCCTGGACTGGAAGGTAATATAAAATACTCCAATTACTTACATTGCAAATAAAATTGTATTAATATTCATTAAAAATTTCTGTTGTAGAAGCGGTTCAATGGGTAGCGGGTAAATTTTTTGTTCGTAAAGGGTGGTACCATTTACAAATAAAGAATTTACTTCAGGGATGCGACCCTGCCGACGCGAGCCATGATTCTATCTTACTCCCAAGGATAGAATCATCTTCATTTGACTTTTAAGCCGGAGCTACCGTCTTTTTTTTCTTTTTTTTCCTTTTTTTTCTTTTTCGGCTTTTTGATATGCATAGATTGATATGCATTTAGCATGAGAAACTGAAGCTTCATTGTAAGGGAAAACATCTTCCGCTAATTGTTAGACGGACCCAAGGATTATTTTCCGTAAGTTCGCAATAGTATACGGTGTTGGACTGAACATTTAGTGTAGGTTTCTCCTAAATTTAGAATCAGTGGACTAGTCCAATCGGAGGGAAACCACTTAAAAAAAAATCGTGAAAAGTTCCGTTTTAAAAGTTACACCCATCCCCCCTTTTTTCCTATCCCTTTTATTTTTTAACTCTTTTTTATCCCTTTGTTTTCTGTTGCAGATTGGACTATGGTAAGGAAACGACCACAGGTGGACAAAAGGAGGACCATAAAGGAACAAGAAGTGGACTTGGTAATGTAGGATAGTATAAAATAATTATTTGTATAAATAAAATGAAAATGTGTATCTTTATATAATTCTCCTTTTAGCATCGAACGTGTTTGATAATTATTTCTAATGTATTTTTTTTATTTATAGATTCCATGGTAAAACTTATAATTGTATACTCTTTTTAATTATTATACTTTATTTTATGGAGATTGAAAATTATGTATATAAATGTATATAGATTGTATTTCTATAAGTTGAAGTTATTCTAGGGTGTGTTAGTTTTAAGTATCATCGATGATTTTATTGAATTTCTTTTCAGATTACACTCCTTGTCTTTCATTTTGTATTTTTTAATATTGAAATTTTTCTCTGGTATTTTCGATAATAATTTTAACGATTTTTTGGATGGTACTCTTATGGTGGGGCCTAAGAGTTTGGTTCATTCCTTTGAATTATATTCGGATGTGAGCATCTTTAGGATGCACATCCCTCTTGGGTCTTCAGAAGCGGTTACCTCCTCGTGGTTAGACCTGGGCAATGGTATTTTACTTTCCATGTAATGTTTAACATATTTTTATATGTTTTACATTCCATTGCAAGTAAAATCCAGCCAAAGACCGCTTATCATTAATATTATAATAATAATTAGTTTCTTTCATTTTCCTAATTAATATCATATTCACATTCCTCTCATTACTTTCTCTTAAATATTCCCTTCATATTATATTTTACATAATAATACTCGATTTATTTTGTTGTAAATTTAATCATGTAAATTCTTTCAGTCGATTTTTTTGACGTGTAGTGCGGTCGGTTTAAACATGTCTCGGTCGTGTTCGCGTTCGCGTTCGCGTTTGTAATAAAAAACTTTATTATAGTTTTTTATTTTCGTTACCGTCTACTGGTCATCGTCATCTTAAGGGTAGGAAACCCATCGGGCATTCATCACTGAAGACTACAAGTAAGTATAAATTTTCTATCAAACATTTTCATGATCATTTTAACGTGTCTTTTATATTATGACGATGATATTAATAGTTCTTTTTCATTTTTCTGTTTCAGACTACCATTGCAATCGTGCGTGTTGGCAATGAAGGGATCGTTTGCTTGCATCGTTCAACAAAATCGCGAATTAGAGTCAGTGTTTGTTCGCCGTATATAAAAATTTCGGTTTTGTTCGGTTAAAGAAACTCCGATAGTTTCTTTTATTCGATTGAAACGCGCACGCATCGTCATCCTAAGGGTAGGAGACCCATCGGGCATTCATCACTGAAGATAGAAGGTAAATTAATTAATGATATTAAACTTTAATTGAATAATTACTTATAATTTTGAAATGATAACAATGATTCTAATCGTTTTGTACTTTTTTCTTATTTCAGAAGGGTAAGCAGTGTGAGTGTTTGAATTTTTTGACTGCGTGCAATGCAGTTAATAAAAATTAGAGTCAGTGTTTGTTCGAATAATTAAAGTAAAATTAAATCGCGAAATAGAGTCAGTGCCGTGTTCGTGATAAGAAACACGTAAAGTTTCTCCGTCGTTTGAACCGTCTACAGCATCGTCATCTTTAAAGGTAGGATACCTGTCGGGCATCATCTAAAAAGATGAAAAGGTAAGTTAACTTTTGTATTAAACATTTCTTCAATAATTTTATATGATTTTTAAATGATAACAATGATTCTAATCGTTTCATTTTTCTTTTTTTTGTTCACAGGTAAGACGTGTGTCGGATTTTGATATTTCAACTGTCCGGTATGCAGTTGTAAAAGTAGAGTCAGTGTTTGTTCGAATAATTAAAATCAAATTTTTATCGCGAAATAGAGTCATTGTTTGTTCTTTTATATTATATTATTTTAATATCACGGATTTAGAATCATCTATAACTGCGAGCAATGCAGTTAATTACAATAGTGTATTTGTTCGTATAAAGTTGTTTTTTTTATTTATAACAGTCGTACAGACTGTTCGCGAAAGTAGAGTCAGTGAAGTGACCGGGAGTGAAATTTTCGTGTGTTTGCATTTGACTGCGTGCAATGCAGTTTTTAAAGTAGAGTCAGTGTTTGTTCGATTAATTAAAAAGTACAATTTTGATCGCGAAGTAGAGTCAGTGACCGGGCGGGCGTAAAAATTAAATTCAAATCATACGCGTATGTAGAGTCAGTGTTGTTCGCCGTATCAGAAAAATTTCGGTTTCGCGATAAGAAACTCATCTATAGTTTCTTATATTCGTTTACCGCGTTATTAGAGTCACGCGAGTGAGTGAGTGATTGCAAGGAAAGTGCATCAAGAAATTCTCCGATGGACCTGATGGACGAGGGATGCAGCTGGGATTAATTTCTATGAAGTAGGAGTGTTTTGGAGCCATCGCAGAACTTCTTAAACCCTGAGTTTTTATTTAAAGTCCCTCCAGTGCTCAATCATGCCGAGGATGAAAGGTCCGAATCGGCACGAGCTACTGGTTGTAATTTTTACAAGAAAAATTATTGACGAGCACATGAGTTTATTCCAAAAAAAGGATTATTCCTCTTTTGGAATGGCTCATGAAACTGTATATTTCATTGTATGTATGCTTCATTAGTTTAGGATAGGTCTTCTTGTCTTATCGGTTAAATTCATTTTAATTTACAGTGCAAATTACTTAAATGCACTTTTATTTTTTATTACGTGTTTGATTCGCGTTTTAGTAGTGGTGAAATCGAGTATTAATTTACTCGATTTCGTACCAATAAAGCATGTAATAAATGTCTTACATGCATTGTTTCGTACTTAGTTTATTTACTCGCGATTAATTTCGATATTATAAATAAATGAGCAAGAAGACAAACCCCTTTCGCGAACGGATAGACTCTGGCAATTAAGTGGCGGCTGTAAAAAGCCCAGTTCTTTAATTAGAACAGCCAACTTAATCAAAGGAGTCGTCCGAGGTTTTTTAATTATTTTCAATTTTTAATATCTTTTTTTTGAAAGTCTTAAAGACTTGTAGAGTCATAGCCCGCTTAGATTTATTTGAGAATATATATATATTTTATTGTATTAATCAATTTTTAGATTAGGATTTTCAGCAATTAATATACTAATACCCCCTTTTCTCCCCCCTATGCACGCTTTGTTCTCATCTATGCGTGTTACCCAGGTGTTACACGTATGGGTGAGAAAAAGATTGCATGGGTTATAGTTTTTAAGTTTTCCTTTGGCGGCTGTCATTGTGCTAGTGATTGCACGGTGTACATTGTACCTGTGTGTGCGTGGTAGGTGGTGCATTGTACATCGTTCGGGATACGTGTAATATCGCGTATTTTTGAAAAAGTTATTCAAATAAAAATAACTTGTAGAGTCACGCGTGCGATACGAATTTTGTATTTTTTAATAACCGTTTTGCATAATAGAGACACCCACATTTATTTGTGGAAATATACACGTATATAACTAGTATGCATATATACTAGAGTATACTTGTATTTTGCAGTAGTTTTATTTGCAATAATCACTAGCCTTGACAGACGATTACAGCAACTGGTACGTAACCTATTAGCATGTAAGTTTAGAAATACGCGGTTGAACTAGGGTGACGGAGGTGCCCCGGGGCATGCTCTCTAGTGTAGGCTTTTGCACCCTGGTGGTATGTGTGAGAACCGTGGAGTGAGTGGGTGGGTATGCTTGTATTCTCTGAGTGAATGTGAAACTTTAATTTTAAGTATGTAGGACCCCGGAAAAGCACATGGTACACTTGCACTTTAACAGTGCAAGTCCCATCTTCGGGTTTTTTAATATAGAATTGTCAGAAAATGTTATCTTTTTATTCTATCATGCTTAACTAGTAAATTTATTTTGTGACAATTCTATCATTTTTAATATGTATCATGATTCAAAGGTATTTGCAACCATTTGAAAGATTTATTTATCGATTCTATCTCGAACGAGATATAATCGAAATTAAATTCGCAAAATCTTTGATGGATTTGATACTTAGTTTTAAGTATAACAGGTTTAACACTTTGCACTATCGCGATTTAGTCTTTGAAATGTTTGATATAATTCAATTTAAATTCAATAAAAATATATTGCAAAAAAATGCATTGCATTTTTAGTATTATTTTTATTTCAATTCGTTTTTATTATTTGTGATAGTAATAGTGCGAAGTGTCATGGATTAGCTCAATTAACTGCTCGGACATTCGATTAAATGTGCTCGTGTAACATGTGCACAGTCGATGAACTCTAAGTTCATTGATTGTCCACGAGCTAGGATAGCTAACGGTAAACGCGAATTTATTTTGTAATAATTATTTAACAGAGTAATAACGAACATCGAACGGAATTATTTTGCAAAATGGTATGTATGATAGAAAAATAAATGAAATTATTTCATAGGTATTGTAATATGAAATGTATTTCATTTATATTAATGTTATAAGCAGTTTAGAGTAATTGGGTGAAAATGTCTTGAAGTCGTTTCTAAATTGTAGGACCATAATTTGACATGTTACAACGATATGGTATTAGAATAGAATCGATAATTTACATGGTTAATAATATTCCTTTCGACGAAGAGATATCTCTCGATCAAAAGGTAATAATTATTTTCTATGTAAATAAAAGCTCAGGATGTTTTACTAATCACATTTTTATTTTCAGGGTTGTGTTAGGGTTGGTTAGGTCGGGTTTTTTATTCATTTTATAATTTAGAATCAGGGACGATTCTGATTTTATATCATTGATCGTTGTAACATGCTAAATTATGAGAATACTTTTTGGGAACGATTGACGTTTTTGGTCAATGATTCTTTTCATGCTCGCACGTAGGGAATGTCCGACAGTAGGCATCAAGAAAGAAGAGGCAAAATGCCGAAGAGGCCCCCCACTTAATTGTGGCTCAAGAGGGCAACTATGGACTCAATGAGTTATTTGCAAATTCAACAGCATGGTTGAATTTTTGCGAATAGCTCTTTGGTCATTTGATATTTTGATTGTTTTATTATTTTGCTCGTCAATAATTTATAGTGGTTTTTTAAGAATGAAAGTAATTAATAGAGTTTTCTTGATGTTATAGGTGAACATCGTTGGAATTACCACCACCAACTACCAGAGATTTTTATTGCCAAAAATAAATCGAGTATTTGATAAATTTGATTTTATAGAGTACAATCCCATTTAGAATCCCCCCTCACTTTAATATCATATCATTTTTTCATTTCCAATTACCTTACACCTTTCTTCATTCTTCATTTTATTCATAGAAACTAATTATTTTATAATATTTTTTAATATATCTTTTTTTCTAGGTATTAGAAACTTAATTTTCATTTTATTTTGTTTCAGAATATGATTAATTCTAATGCACTTGTAAGTGCATCGGACTTTTCATCAGGAACTTTCCCTTCGATGCATTCATTGAATCTTTTCAGACCTCCAAAATAATCTTTTCTTTTTCTTTTTCAGGTTCGTTTTGAGTTTGTTTTTTCAGTGGGTAGCGGGTAAATCTTTCTTTGGTTTCTTCACAAAGAAAGGTCTACTTTAGGGATGCGACCCTGCCCTACGCGAGCCATGATTTTCTCCTACCTCCAATAATTGGGAGGAAATTATGTCCTTACCTTGAATTTCACCCCACCAACCATCACTCCTTCCCTACTTCTTTATTTTTCTTTTTGTTTTAGGATTCTTCCTGTTCTAGGTTTCTTATAATAATGGAGTATTCAAGAGGAGAGGAATATGGACCAGAAGAGGACTGAGTTATGGTAAACAGGTTGTATTTTAATTTATTTATTACTTTTTTTATTCAAAGGATGAATTATAAAGAAGATGCAATATTACATCCAAGAATAATAGGAAGCAGATAATAAGAGGACTATAATTATAGTAAATGGTAATATAAAATAATTACTTGCAAAAATAATTCCAGAATTTTAATTCTTTTTATTTTATTCTTTCTAGCAACGTATATGTATAGTAGGTATTTTTAATGTACCCTTTTTTTTCTACAGGTATCATCTAATATCTTCTTTTTTTTTTTTACAAGTACCATCTAATGTTATATATATTTATTTTTATCATACTATATTTTAGGTAGATTAAAAATTATTAAATATAGAATATTCATAACTTGTAATTTCCGAAGGTACATATATTAAAATTATTCTAGGGTGTGTTAGTATTAAGTATCATCAATGATTCTATTGAATTTCTTTTCAGCTTACACTCCTTTTTTATTATTTTGTATTCTTTAGTAATAAAATTTTTCTCTTGTATTTTCGATAATAATTTTATGGATTTTTTTGATGGAACTCTTATGGAGGGGCCTAAGAGTTAGATTTATTCCTTTGAATTGTATTCGGATGTGAGCATCTTTAGGATGCACATCCCTCCTGGGTCTTCAGAAGCGGTTACCTCCTCGTGGTTAGACCCGGGCAATGGTATTTTACTTTCGGTATAATGTTCAACATATTTTTTTTATGTGTTAAACATTCCATTGAAAGTAAAAACTAGCTAAAGACCGCTTACAATAAACGTTATAATTGTAATTAGTTTCTTTTTAACTTCCTAATTAATAACTTCCATGTAATATTCTTGCAGATAAAAAATCTACTCCTGGAAGTAATCACTGCGCATGAGCGATAAAATAATTACTTAAAAATGCAAAAAAATACAAATCAGAACATTTTCATCTTAAATTCTATTAATTAGGTTGATTATTTTAGTTAGGCACATGCGCAACGTTCGGAAAATCATATCAACAACATTGAATGAAAGAAACCTTCATAGAGGACAATGACCTAGTTTAACAGCTGTTTTTGAAGAAGACGGTACTCCTGACCTATATTCCGTTCTTTTAAAAACAATACACACTTTCTTCTAATAATTGACAATTATTATAATACTCTAATATATTCTCTTCATATTTTAGATTGTTTAAACATATATAAATTTGTTTAATCATATTAAATTATCATTAACATACTTTGAATAAAAAATAATTTCCATATGATATTCTTGCAGATGAAAATTCTACCCCCTGAAGTCATCACTGCTCATGAACAATAAATTAATTACATTAGAATGAAAAGAATGTTCAAATCGGAACGTTATAGTCTTGAATTTTCAATTTTCAGATTGTTTCAACGCATATACATTGGTTTAAACGTTAAATACATATTAACGTACTTTATATAGAAAATAATTTTATTTTGAATTTATTTTTTCAGTTTATCAGATGGTTGTATTCAACTTGATTGCGTTCCTGAACTGGAAGGTAATATAAAATACTCCAATTACTTACATTGCAAATAAAATTGTATTATTATTCATTAAAATTTCTGTTTCAGAAGCGGTTTAATGGGTAGCGGGTAAATTTTTTGTTCGTAAAGGGTGGTACCATTTACAAATAAAGAATTTACTTCAGGGATGCGACCCTGCCCACGCGAGCCATGATTCAATCTTACTCCCAAGGATAGAATCATGTTCATTTAACTTTTAAGCTGGAGCTACCGTCTTTTTTTTCTTTTTTTCTTTTTTGGATTTTTGATATGCATAGATAGATATGCATTTAGCATGGGAAACTGAAGCTTCATTATAAGGGAAAACATCTTCCGCTAATTGTTAGACGGACCCAAGGATTCTTTTCCGTAAGTTCGCAATAGTATACGGTGTTGGACTGAACATTTAGTGTAGGTTTCTCCTAAATTTAGAGTCAGTGGACTAGTCCAATCGGGGGGAAACCACTTAAAAAAAAAATCGTGAAAAGTTCCACTTTGAAAGTTATACCCATCCCGCATTTTTCCTATCCTTTTTTATTTTTTAACTCTTTTTTATCAATTTGTTTTCTGTTGCAGGTTGGACTATGGTGAAGAGACGACGACAAATGGACCAAAGAAGGACCAAAGGAGGACCAAAGGTGGACCATAAAAGAATAAGAAGTGGACTTGGTAATACAGGATAGTATAAAATAATTATTTGTTTAAATAAAATGAAAAATTGTATCTTTATATTATTTTATTTATAGCATCGCACATGTGTAATAATTATTTTTAATGTATTTTCTTTATTTATAGGTTCCATGCAACAACTCATAATTGTATACTCTTTTTAATTATTGTACTTTATTTTATATAGATTGAAAATTATGTATATATGTATATATTCTAGGGTGTGTTAGTTTTAAGTAACATCGATGATTCTATTGAATTTCTTTTCAGGTTATACTCCTTGTTATTTATTTTGTATTTTTTGATATTCGAATTTTTCTCTGGTATTCTCCCTAGTAATTTTAAGGATTTTTCGAATAATACTCTTATGGTGGGACCTAAGAGTTAGGTACTTTCCTTTCAGTTATATTCGGATGTGGGCATCTTTAGGATGCACATCCCTCGTGGGTCTTCCGAAGCGGTTACCTCCTCGTGGTTAGACCTGGCCAATGGATATTACTTTCCATGTAATGTTTAACTTATTTTTATGTGTTTTACATTCCATTGCAAGTAAAATCCAGCCAAAGACCGCTTACCATAAACATTATGATTGTAATTAGTTTCTTTTTTTGTAATTAGTTTTATATTTAAAATAAATTTAGTAGAGTTATTTTTATTTATTTGATTTTACAAATCTAATTACAATTTTATAATTTAATTTTACCTACTTACTATATCAATAGTTCAAAAGATCGATCTATCGATAGTTCGATAATCGATATATCGAAGTTCGATATATATCGATAGTCCAATAATCGATATATCGAAATTCGGTATATATCGATAGTTCGATAATAAATATATCGAAATTCGATATATATCGATAGTTCGAAATTCGATATATATCGATAGTTCGATAATCGATATATCGAAGTTTAATAATCGATATATCGAAGTTCGATATATATCGAAAGTTCGATAATCGATATATCGAAGTTCGATATATATCGATAGTTCGATATATATCGATATTCCGTTAATCGATATATCGAAGTTCGATATGTCGATAGTTCGATAATCGATATATCGAAGTTCGATATGTATCGATAGTTTAAAAATCGATATATCGAAGTTCGATAATCGATATATCGAAATTCGATATATATCGATAGTTCGATAATCGATATATCGAAATTTGATATATATCGATAGTTCGATAATCGATATATCGAAGTTTGATAATCGATATATCGAAGTTCGATATATATCGAAAGTTCGATAATCGATATATCGAAGTTCGATATATATCGATAGTTTGATAATCGATATATCGAAGTTCGATATATCGAAGTCCGATAATCGATATATCGAAGATCGATATATATCGATAGTTTGATAATCGATATATCGAAGTTCGATATATATCGATTGTTCGATAATCGATATATCGAAGTTCGATATATATCGATAGTTTGTTAATCGATATATCGAAGTTCGATATATATCGATAGTTTGATAATCGATATATCGAAGTTCGATATATATCGATAGTTCGATAATCGATATATATCGATAGTTCGATAATCGATATATATCGATAGTTCGATAATCGATATATATCGATAGTTCGATAATCGATATATATCGATAGTTCGATATTTGATATATCGAAATTCGATATATATCGACAGTTCCATAATCGATATATCGAAGTTCGATATATATCGATTGTTTGATAATCGATATATCGAAGTTCGATATATATCGATTGTTTGATAATCGATATATCGAAGTTCGATATATATCGATAGTTTGATAATCGATATATCGAAGTTCGATATATATCGATAGTTTGATAATCGATATATATATCGATAGTTCGATAATCGATATATCGAAGTTCGATATATATCGATTGTTCGATAATCGATATATCGAGGTTCGATATATATCGATAGTTAGATAATCGATATATCGAAGTTCGATATATATCGATAGTTCGATAATCGATATATATCGATAGTTCGATAATCGATATATATCGATAGTTCGATAATCGATATATCGAAGTTCGATATATATCGATTGTTTGATAATCGATATATCGAAGTTCGATATATATCGATAGTTTGATAATCGATATATCGAAGTTCGATATATATCGATTGTTTGATAATCGATATATCGAAGTTCGATATATATCGATTGTTTGATAATCGATATATCGAAGTTCGATATATATTGATAGTTTGATAATCGATATATCGAAGTTCGATATATATCGAAGTTCGATAATCGATATATCGAGATTCGATATATATCGATAGTTCGATAATCGATATATCGAAGCTCGATAATCGATATATCGAAGTTCGATAATCGATATATCGAAGTTCGATATATATCGATATATCGAAGTTCGATATATATCGATAGTTTAATAATCGATTTATCGAAGTTCGATATATATCGATAGTTTAATAATCGATATATCGAAGTTCGATATATATCGGTAGTTTAATAATCGATTTATCGAAGTTCGATATATATCGATAGTTTAATAATCGATATATCGAAGTTCGATATATATCGAAAGTTGGATAATCGATATATCGAAGTTCGATATATATCGATAGTTCGATAATCGATATATCGAAGTTCGATATATCGAAGTCCGATAATCGATATATCGAAGATCGATATATATCGATAGTTTGATAATCGATATATCGAAGTTCGATATATATCGATAGTTCGATAATTGATATATCGAAGTTCGATATATCGATAGTTCGAAGTTTCCGGTTGAATTTTAGAAATTTCTGTCTAACAAATGACTAATGAAATGTACCAGTTAGAAAGATAATTATAGATGTAGAGTCTTAGCCCGTGGGTTCTCCGAACACAGCAATCTTCTCGCGGTAAGACCTGGGTCAATATTACTTGTGATCTATATTCCAAATCTAATTGTAAATTATGTTACGCAAGTACTATGGGTGCGAATGGCTATGCTAGATTCAATTTAAATTCATTTACATATGTTTAAATTATTATTAACATTTTTTTTGTGCTTTTGACACATGAATTTTATAAAAAAATAATCAAATGAATCTTAGATTTATCAATTAAAAAAAAAAAAAAAAATACTTTTCTATACTATTAACTATAAGAATCAACAAATATGTTTAATATTAAAATTATTATAATTTTATTGCTATTTATTTTTTTTTTACTTATAATATTCTTTTTTTATTAAAATAATAACATTAATAAATATCGTAATTTATTAGAATAATTAAATAAAAGAAGAAAAAAACAAAAAACATATTTTTTTAAAGAACAAATAAAAGAAATAGATTCATTTTGTGTAGAGTTTTTATCTTTATTTACAAATTTGTTATAATCATTAATGTACTCGGTAACAAAATTGTATTGCACATATAGAGAATAATCATTGTTTAGCGCTAAGGCGAAAAAATTAATTAGCAATGATTTCTTATTGTTTGGTTGTTTGTTTTTTTTTCTTTTCCTTTTTTTTTTTTTAAGTTTTCTTTTTTTTCTTTTTTTTTCAATATTTTCTTTTTAAATATTGTGACAAAGACAAATGAATATTTTGAAAATTGGATAAAATGTCTTTTCTTTTTTATTTTATTTACGTCGTTATTGTATTATACTCACAATCAGTCAGTAAAACGTACACGTAAATAGCGTTCATGATTTTTCGCTTTATTTTTTTTGTTTTTGGTATCTTTTTCTTTAAATTTTAAGTATAATCTCTCTCTCTCTCTTTCTTTCTCTCTCTCTCTCTCTCTCTCTCTCTCTCTCTCTCTCTTAAGATTATTCACGTAATAAAGAACGAAGCATTCTTCAACGTAAAAAATAATTATTTAGAGCAGGTAAAGTTTAAATAGGTTTCTCATGGGTTTTTCTTCTTCTTTCTTTTTGTTTTTTGTTTTTTGTTTTTTTTTTTTTTTACATAGAAATTCCTTAGATCAAAATACATCTAATTTTTTCGATAGATAAGCCGAACAATTTTTTTCGAACTTTTTAGTCAGTCGTCACATTATTCAAATGCTTGCTACATAAAAACTTGATAATTTACATAAAATATTAGAAAAACAATTTAAATAACAATACGTATCACTATCATTTGAGTGGGAATAAACTGATTCTCTCTTTTACTCTTTTTTCATTATTTTTCATTCTTTTTTTTTTTCTTTTTTTTTTCTTTTCTTTTTTTCTAATTATTTATTTTTTAACGAGTACAAAAGCAACGCGAATATTTATCCATCGCGTTAAAATATGACAATTAATTTAATTAATCATAGAGATATATATATATATTTATCATTTTTTCAAACTTGTCAATTTTTATTTTTATCTACAGAAGAGTGACTATTTGGTTCGTTTTTGTTCGGCTGTTCTTTTTTTAAGTATTTTTCCTTTTTTTTTATTTTTTAAATAATAAAATGAAATGTTCAATGTAGATGATTTAGTCAAGTTCAATCTATTTCATATAAAATTATATATTTAAACAATCATTTGTCAAAGTATTACGATACGTGAGAATTGAAAGAAAAAAAAACAAAAAATACTGAATACTTAAAAACATCAAATAATTTTATACGAATTAGTACGATTAGAAGATTTTTCACATAATTTATCGTAATTAACGTAAACGCAAACTCACAATATTTACTTTTTAAACTATTCCATTAATTTAATAATAACAATACTTATTTATTCATTATATTAATTTCAAGTTTTTTCTTTGCCTCTAATTTTTTATTATAACGATAATTCTAAGAGGGGTAGAGGGGGAGGGGGAAAGGGTGGTGGCGGGGGGGGCAGCTATGTGCGCACATGTTTCTCTATGGTGTTTATGTACGTGTGTGTTATGATTATTTTCATTCAGATGAAAATAATTTCATTCTTATCCCATGAGTTTTCGTTATATTGATTTTACAAAGTACATAATAGTATATGTGCAACTGGGTGTGTGTGTGTGTGTGTGTGTGTGTGTGTGTGTGTGTGTGTGTGTGTGTGTGTGTGTGTGTGTATGTGTAAGTAATTTAATTAAGTATATAGGTACAACTGGATTAAGAAACTTAACACTAGAAATAGAAGTTAGGAGAGTTCGCGTTACTAATTTTTATAAACAATGTTCAGAATAAATTTTGCATGTAATATAAAAAAAAAAAAAGAAGAAAAGAAAAATTATAGTACACGATTTATCAATAGAATTAATTTAAAAAAAAAAACAACAGAGAAATTCCTTCTATTTTTTTTTGTTTTTTTGTTTCTTCATTTTTTTTCCACGATTATTTTTTTACTGATTATTTGTTCATTAGTTAATTATTTATACATTTTATTTTAATCAAGAATGAGGCTGCATGAACGTGTTTATTATGCGTACGTGTGCGTATGCGCATGCATTTAAGGGGACCTTCTACTCTGCAATTTAAAAAAATTTATTTTTTTTTTTTATCATTTTTCGAATGTATATATATGTAGAAATATTGTGTTAAAATTTCAAAAAGATCCGATGTCTCTAACTACATTTTTGGTGCCTGAACGTAACTACCTCGGACCGCTTTCCTGAGCGTTCGGCGCGCACGGACGACTCTTATCTTGTTCAATCCCTTTCTCTTTCAATGTTTATTCAAGCAGTTTTTTTTATTGTAATCTGTATAATCCTTCGTATTGTCAGGTATATTTTTCGGGGGATCAGACATAGAGAAATATATAACTGTCTGAAGATGATGATATATAGATTATTAAATTATGATGATGTTAATGGGCTAATAATTTGAATAAAACGTGGCCCATTGCTAGGCCCATTAATCGGCCAATGATCAACTACCATTAATGGGCCGATAATAACTGCCGGTAATGGGCCCATACTAAATGCCGGTAATGGGCCGATACTAAATGCCGGTAATGGGCCGATAATAAATGCCGGTAATGGGCCGATACTAAATGCCGGTAATGGGCCGATACTAAATGCCGGTAATGGGCCGATACTAAATGCCGGTAATGGGCCGATACTAAATGCCGGTAATGGGCCGATACTAAATGCCGGTAATGGGCCGATACTAAATGCCGGTAATGGGCCGATAATAAATGCCGGTAATGGGCCGATAATAAATGCCGGTAATGGGCCGATACTAAATGCCGGTAATGGGCCGATACTAAATGCCGGTAATGGGCCGATACTAAATGCCGGTAATGGGCCGATAATAAATGCCGGTAATGGGCCGATAATAAATGCCGGTAATGGGCCGATAATAAATGCCGGTAATGGGCCGATACTAAATGCCGGTAATGGGCCGATACTAAATGCCGGTAATGGGCCGATACTAAATGCCGGTAATGGGCCGATACTAAATGCCGGTAATGGGCCGATAATAAATGCCGGTAATGGGCCGATAATAAATGCCGGTAATGGGCCGATAATAAATGCCGGTAATGGGCCGATAATAAATTTTATTAATGGGCCGATAATAAATGCTATTAATGGGCCGATAATAATTTTTATTAATGGGCCGATAATAAATTTTATTAATGGGCCGATAATAAATTTTATTAATGGTCTTTTGAATTTCAGGTAAAAACCTGAATTTTATAATTCAGGTAAGCCATTCTCAAGTTCTGATGGAGCTACCAAAGCACTAAAGTTTTAAGGTGTTTTTTTATACTACTGTTTTTGCAATTAAAAATTAATTAAAATGAAAAAATAAAAATTCATTTATATAGTTTAAGACTCAATTTAACAAACCCAACAACTTTTAGATCGATATCTTTTATAGTTTTCTTGGAAAAAATTCGCGAAAATAGTCTTTTTTTTAAGTGCTCAGAGTAGAAGGTCCCCTTAAAAATGCATATGAATATTGTTGTAAATTAAATTAGGAAAAATTATGTAAAATTTTATTTTTTGACTCGGTTAACCTTCTCTTTTTTTTTTTTTTAAATAAATATATAAATTTTTTTCAATTAATATATATATATATATATGTATATATATATATATAAAAGAAAAAACAAAATAAATTTTTATACACACAATTTAAAGCTTTTATATTATAATCGATGTAATTTATGTAATGTTTCAAAAGTAGCAATGATGTGTGTGTGTGTGACGAATGATTATTATAAAGCGATTATTATGATCTTTTTAAATATAATAACATCGGCTTATCGATTATTATAATATGCCCCATTCTCGATATACTAGCACTTTTATATATTTTTTTTATTCTTTTTTCTTTTTTTTTTTTTTTGTAATATTTCGTAGGCCTGTGACACCGATTTCATTCACATATCAGTTTTACGATTAGGCGTACGTATCTATGCTTGTGTTGTAATTCCTAATATAATACGACGATTTTTATTTATTTACTCATTTATTTATTTATTTATTCATTGATTTTATTTTCTTCTTCTTTCATTTCTTTTTCTCATTTATCTTTTCTTTCTTAATTTTATTACTTTTTTTCTTTTTCTTTTTGGTTTTGTTTCGTAAGAGTAAAAACGACACTCGCCGACCGTTTCTTAGTGAGAATACTTTCTGCTTTGGCGTTTTTATTTATTTATTTAATTAATTAATTCATTAATAATTCAATTCACAATTATTAATTTTATCTCTCTCTCTCTCTCTCTCTCTCTCTCTTTTCATTTCTATATCTTTCACTCGTGTTTTTTTATTCTTTTTTGTTATTTATTAAATAATGATTTATTTAATGGATTTTTTTTTTGCAATGATGCCTCGTCGATTTCTGTGGTTTCTTTTTTTATTTTATTTTATTTTATTTTATATCGACGAGGAACAATACAGGCCGGATAATATGCGTGTAATATATTTTGTTCTTTTATATTTTAATAATTTATAATAATAATATATCATACGTGTATAAGAAACATTTAAATTGAACAACGTTGATAACTCGTTCGCACGTCTCTGTGTAATTATATTTTAATGCGGGTCCGTGTAATTAAGTGTATATATAAAATTCGAATGTGTATCTCTTGCCATTCTCTTTTTTATATGTCTCTCCTCATTTCTGGCTTCCTTCTGTGTATGTGTGTATGTGTGTATATATATTTTTCGGACCGCAAAAAAAAAAAAATGAACGAGAGTTGAAATTTTCAACAGCATTTTACTAGATTCCAACGTGTCGCATAAACTATACAAAAATGAGCGCTCGAAGTTGGGAGAAACGAAATTATTTTTGGACGGTACGACAAAGAAGCATACAATATACATATATATATAAATATATACATATTATATATGTATACGTTATGTATGTATAATTTATATATATATTTATTATATATATATGTAACGAAACATTACCACAATTACCCAAAAAAAATTTCTTATTTGTTCCACACAAATTCAAATCGCTCGTAACTTCTTTCCTCCTCATTTTTTTTTTTTTTTTTTTTTTTAACATCGATCGAAGGAAGCGGAGAATATTTTTATTTATTTCTTTCTGTTTTTTATTTATTTATTTATTTTTTTTTTTGTTATCATTTCCATATATGCATTCTCCATTAATTCTAATCTTTTAGAAGACACACGGAACAAAATGTTTTATTGCGAAAACGCATAAAGATTCTTGTGCTCTTATCTAATGTCGTTTATTTTTATTGGTTTTTTTTTTATTTGTTTTTTTTTTTCTATTTTTTTCATTTTAATTTTTCTTCTCTCGACGACGACACGTTTCTCTGTCTCTCTCTGTCTCTCTCTTTATTTTTTATTAATTATATACTGCATTCTCTAGACCATGACTATTATTTGAAATCATTTTATAATCGAAAGACACGTGGGTGGGTGTGTTTGTATGTGTGTGTCTTGTATACACGTAAGTCTTTTTTTTCTTCTCGTGTCGTTAATATTCATATTCCAAATTTCGTAGAGATCTGGAAAAAAAAAAATGAAAAATTTAGTACAAATTATAGGATTATACAAAAATAATCTATAATTTTAAAAATTCAATTCTGAATATACCCTAGTAGCACAAAATATTGAATACATGTGTTAATATTAAATACACATGTATTTAATATTTTGTGCTACTAGAGTACTTTGGAATTTAGTGAAAAGTAGATAGTATTTAATAATTCTTCAAAAATAGGTTTTTTTAAATAATGAAATATAAAAAATTATGAAATGAGATAAATTATAGAAAATAAATGTAAAAATATTATAATGATAGAGAAGTGTATGTACTTGGTTGCAACGTGCGACTAATTGTATCTAATTTCGTACATATATCAAACGAGGTACTGGGGAGTGACGGTTACTTGAGCCGCTGTGTAACATTTGCCAAGGCAACAGCAAACGCTTGCAATGCACTGAACGGGTATTGAAAATCCAATGTGTAGGCATTTCCATCTATTCGACCGAACTGCATTACCTACAAAATAAATAAATCAAAAATATTAATAAGTAATAGAGTATGAAACATGAAAAAATATATACAATATTTTAAAACTTGCCTGTTTGCCACGGAATTCAATTTGAAAATTTTTCGCACTCTCTTGGGTAACTCTACCACCAAAATCAAGCTGATACACCTGACTAGCTTCGTTCCACATCGGTGCTTTATTGTGCATCACAAGTTCTCGTCTGGTTGCTTCTTGTTTATGGCCATTATGACCTCCACTCTTCTGTTTTAACTAAAATAATGTAGGGATATATGTGATGATATATCATGTTTTTGTATATGTCAAGATTTCGTTTAATTATTTTTTTCTTATAAGCTATTATTATATATAAAATTATATTATTCTATTTTATGTTTAAAATTGTTTGGAATATTAATTGTTGCTAACTTTTTGACGAAGTTGTGCTTTCTGAAACGTTTCCAAGTCTCGATAACTCGAGGACGAGTCGTCCTGTATAAGTCCTTCCTCGTCAGAACTTTCACCACGACTTTTTCGTATTCGCCTACTTAATAAAGGACTCGAGAGAAGTCTTCTTCTGATTGGCGAAGCTGAAGCTGGTCTCTTTCCTTTTTTCGAAGGTGCTGGACTGCTCGGTGAACTTCTTGGCAGTCTACGCGTGATTATTAATGTGTTTAGATGTTGAGAAATAATTAAGAGTAATTAATTAATCAATTGATTTACCTTGGAGATGGACGAGGAGAAGGTGGTGGTAATGAATGACTCTCATCGAAATCTCTAAGTCTTGCTGCGAGACCATCCAATGATGATGCCAATGAACCACTCGGACTAGAACCTCTAAAAAAATCATTTTTAAATGTCAATATAAATTCGTTGTATAATTTACACTCGTGTTACAATTAATAATTTGTTTAGTCACCTAACAGGAGACGCGCAAGTTTCTAATCGACTCGGTTTCTTAACAAAAGTTTCATCGTCACCATGTAGTATCTTCTTTTGACATTCAGTCACAGTATCGTTGGTAATCTCACCTAAAGCTACAACATTAGAATCACTGCACTTTTCCTCAGTAACTATCTCCGAACAATTAACAACGTTCGTTGCTTCCTCAAGGTGTTCAGGTAATTTAGGAGGAGTTGATATCAATTCGTTACTAGGAAATATATCACTAGAGTCCAAACTCTTCGATTTACCACAATTACGAAGTCTAGGTGGTTTAGTACTCTGCTGTCCAATGTCATGCTGCGTCCGATTTTTTTTCCTTCTTTTCGTTTTTCTTGAAACCAATACTAGTCTCTTGTTAGGTGCTTCCTTTCTCAACATATTCAAGGCAACGTCGCAAGGTACCAACTGTGCATCGACTAAATCCAAATATCCAACGCTACAACTTCTTACTATAGAATCGTTAGAACAAAGTGGTCCGATACTAACTACCGTTGATGTCCTATGTACTCCACGAAATTGTTCAATTTCAGCCTCAGCTCTATTCTCCTCGTCAATAAAACAAAGTTCCTCTGTCGTTTTTCCACTCGATTGATTATTAGAAATATTGATTTTTCCAAAAGTACCCTGAGATTTGTTTTCCTTCTGTTGTTCCAACGTACACGACGAATATGAACTTGATTGTTCGTGATCAGAATGATCGGACAACTGATAGGAACACGTAGACGGAAGTAATAAACTGGACGAACCGTTCGAATCATTATTATTTTTTGGAAACGGATTTAAATTACTTTGCGTAGGACTTAGATTCAAATTCGTCCCGTTGTTCTGATTATTTCTAGCTTGTAAGAAACCGTGGCAGCTTTGTTGCACGTTGTTCGAGTGATTGGAATTTAGGACGTTACTCGAACATGACGTTATAATGTTCAATCCATTCATGTAAATCATTTGTGATTGTGAACAATTATTACCGGACTCTAAATTATTTAACATGGAATTTTGTGAACTGGATGCTTCACCTGAGGGTACTTGGCCATTGTGCATGGACGTGGGAATGATGTTCGACGAACCAGAATTTAGGCTCGTTTTATCTTCCTGAGATATTTGATTAAATTTATTATTCTCAAGTTCCTTTTTCGTAACCATACCGTTATTTTGTTGATCAGCCAACGCTGTTTTAACTCTTTGAATATTACTAGAGTAATCTGTACCATTGTTCGACGTAGCTATCAATGTTTGTGTCGGTGCAACTGCATTTTTAGGCGATTGTAAAGCCGGAACGTCGCAACATCTTGGTGGATTATGTCTCGGTGGTGTGCGATAGGTATTTGTAGGTGCACTTCGTATATTCTCGTACAAATTCGTCATCTCTTGTAGATCTACATAAGGAAATTCGTTTTCATAACTTTCAACGCGTGCCAATGAGGCAGGTAAGGCTTCTGTGGTTAAAAATTGATTTGAGATCTGAGATTTTGGACGATTTGAATTCAGTCGTGCGTTACGCGGTGTCATCGGAGCTATTGGTGGTGGCTGGGTTTCCGATGTCGTTCTAGAAGTTCCTTGAAGATCCTGAAATGTTTCTTCCTCATCCTCGGAAAAAAGATTTGGGTTGAAACTTGGATCTGGACCTGTATGATGAAACGTTTCATTTGAAATTTTAAGATAATATTAAAGAAGAAAAAAAATTAAATCATTACCTGCAGGTAAATCATCTCTCAATTCCGTAATCACCAATGTCATTTGTCTTGGTTGTAAATGTAACAATGATGTTCGATAAGTAACTTGACCTAAGTTAGCTGGTACAGAATCAGCCAATCCATGGAATTTAAATTTCGTGCCCCAGATATTCGAAGTAACTTCGACCAGTCTTGCGTGCTAAAGACAAATAGATTCGGTTAAGTAAAATCACGATGACACTCTTACGTTCCTTTCTAAACCTAGAACATTCTGTATAGATATCTTACGTCACGCGAGACTTGTTATATCGATCGAGTAACTAAATACGTAATTAAATCGCTAATCTTAGAATAAAATGAAAAAGAAATCTTGTATTTTCTTACCTCAGGTAAAGTGTCGACGTATGTTAAATCGTCACTTTCTTCTATACTTTTTTCTTCCCTTTTTCTTCTATTTTTTCGACGATTTCTCGGTGAACTACACAAATCAGCAGTATCCCTTTCCGTATCAGAGCCATCACTGAACGAAGGACATTGTGAAACATCTTCGAATAATTGCAAAGTATCTTGATTCTGAGGATCGAATATTACAAATTCTGGTCTAATTTTACTAGTTCTTCGTCCTTTCAATAATGGCACAAGTCCACCTAGATATTCTAAATATAATGTATAACAAGGTATAGGTTCTATAGCATGTCTAAGCATTGTACAATGTAATCTTCCACTTCCAGGTGGTGGCCTTGATACAAAACGTCTTAATTCTCTTGGTTCTGGTACTGGACATCTACAATAACAAAACTACTTTACGATCAAACATATTTTTCCTTCATTAATTAATTGCTATTGTAAAAGTACCGACAAAATATTGTCCCTTTTATAATAATAAAATGTGTATTATATTTAAGATGAATATTTCAAAATGTTGTATCACGTAAATGAAAACGGATTTGAAAATACGAGACAGTACTTTACGGTACCTCTGATATTACATTTGCAATTGCGTTTACCGTATTGTACTGGCGAACAATGCAGCTACCGATGCTCTTAATCTCGGTGGCAAAGGAAGTTGTTGGACACTGGACTCTCTCGTGAGGGCAGCCCTCACTGCTAATCTAGATAGCAACTGCAACGAACCGACCCTCCTGTGACGTAGAAATTTCATTTAGAGTTTAAATACTCCTCTTAATTATTATCCATTGTTATATGAGATTTATCATACGATACGTGTAAAACGTTCTCATACGTTTTGTTTTTTTTTTCTTTTCTTTTTTATAAGATTTTACGGTCACAAATATGATATTTATATAAATATATTAAGAAACATTTGGCAATTAACCCTTTGACTGTGGCGCGTTCTCGAACGAATCCATTAATATGAACGGTGGGCGCAATTTTCGCATGTCAGTCGCTGCGACTGTTTTTCCATTGACTACTCTGACCAAAACAGATAATAATGGCAAATAAAATAAAAATATGAATTTTAAACAAATTTTTTTAAAGTAATTTTTTAGGCTATTTTAATTTACTTTATTTATTTATTTTGTGCATTTTTTCAATAATAATCGGTAATTTAAATATCATAGAAAAAATACAAAAATTTATAATGTAACACAGAGTATAATAAACTTTAAACTGGATGTTTTAATAATATTAATCTAATTATAAAAATAATAAAACGATAATGTGATGAACGAATAAAGATAATAAAATTAAAATAGACGACGAATTTCAAATATAAAAGCAATTAATTAAACGATATTGAAATAATTGCCAATATTTAATTGCTATGTTACATATACGCTATGTTACATATCACAATGAATTCCATGTTAAATTAATCGGTAATACTGCAATATAAAGGTGTTATAAAAAAAAAAAAATACAGAGGGCCTATGTATATTTACACCTTTCGTATATATTGATGGATTTGTGAGAGCGTATATATACGCCTTTAGCAGTCAAAGGGTTAACAAGATTTAAGCGGAGGTTTAAGTTTAGAAAAAATATCGTATATTTATTAGAATTAATTTGAAATTGTTTCTGATCAATTACAATGTTATTAATTATCTCACAGATAACGATGATAATGAAATTAAATGAAGAAATAAAAAAAATAAAAAAATAAGAAAAGCACATACATAAATCGTATTATATATCACCTGGACACCCATGCCGCATGTACTCTTGCACCAGTTGCTACGAATAGTCTTCTGTCGTTATGACCCCAGGTTAACGCCGATACAGGGCACTGAAGATAACAAAACTCGTAAATCAATGTCAGTACGATAAGAATTCGTTTTATTTCTCGCGTGTAGTAGATACAAAATTAAAGAGAGAGAGAGAGAGAGAGAGAGAGAGAAAGAGCTCACCTGCGTGTATGGAATCGCCGTTGTGTAAACTAGAGTACCGTTCACCGAATAAAATTTTAATAGATTCGTATATTCTTGGAAATTGTTTTGAACTAGAGAATCCGATTCTTTAGTTCCTGCTATTGCTAAGAGCTTTCTCGAATTACTCCATTCTGCGTGTAATGGTGTTTTTAGATTCGTAAATATAGTGATCGGTGATACGTCGTCGAATGAACGTAACATGACTATGTTACCGTCGGCGAGGCAAACAGCTAACACGTAATTACGTTCGTCTGTTGATTATATTAAAATATAGAAATTAATTAAGCTCGTTACGGAAAGGTGTTTCAACTAAATTTACGTATTTCTTTTATTTTCTCTTTTTTTTTTTTTTTTTTTTAATACACCATTTTCGATGAAAAAAGTAATAACAACAATTTGTATATATATATATATAAAATAAAAGTTAATTAATTCAAATACACAAAGGTGCGTGTTAAAAAGATTGATAATTATAAAATACAAATTTATCTTTAATTATCAAATGAACTCGATTTTTTATAAATAAAAACAATGGAAATATTTTGATGTAAATATTACCTCTTCTTGATCTATCGCTAGTAAAATCTTCGTCACCTTCTTCCATTGTAAATTTTTCAGCACTCCATGCCATCGATGTTACACCTGCTCCTAATTGTACCTCCGATACCATTGCACCATGAACATCCATCACAATCAATTGTCCGGCCGTTGTTCCAAAATAAACCTATCATCATCGTAGATGATCAAAAATATTTCTCTTGATAAACTCGTGGTGTTGACACACCCATACGTACGCACACACACAAATTGTCTATTAATATTATTTATTCAAAGTGTGATGAATCATACGATATTCGTATTAGAATGCAAAACGTTCGATTCATGTTTTTTTTTTAAAACGAGCTGATAGATTCTAGATTATAATTTGCCTACAAACCACGCGAATAATTGCCGTACGAAATGATTCTTGCCTGTTGGTCATCCGGTGTCCAAATTCCGCAAGTTATCGTTGCTTTACCGTTCAGCATTGACGACCAATATCTTTGTCCACCAACACTGCCAACTAGTACGAAACCATCCTAACAAAATATAAAAGAAAATAAAATAAATAAGAAATACAAATTCAATCAAATTTAACAATTATTACATTATGATTACTATTTTCTTAAAAAAAGACAACTACAACTTATCTTAAAAAGTATAATAATATAGTATATCTTATAAGTTATTTATAAATTAATATTAATTGTCCGTCAAGATATTCTTTAATTACATTTGAAATAGGATATTCAATTAATTGTATATTGGATAAAGTTATAACTCGATACTACGGTATTATATTCGATATTGAAAATCAGTATTGATACAAATTTGATTGTAAATCATTGAAATGATATCAATGAAAAAGTTTCTAGACGTTAATTAATCCGACGTCGCAATCCGATTCTACGAATAATTCTTTTTTTTTTCGAAATATATAAAATGAATTTAAAGATATATATATTATTAAATAGGTATACGTGTATATACCCGGTAACATATAAGAGCCATACGACCGTCGTGGGACCAAGAGAAATGTGTTACTGGGGTGTTCCTATCGTTTATTAATTCTATACTCCATCTTCCTTCATATTTTATCCAAACGAAGATTACGCCTGAACTATCACACGATGCTAACTTCTGATAGGGTTCGTTCCATTTCACGAATATTACCTGTAACAAACAAATACATACTTATATATATATTTAAATATATTTTTGTAGAAAATTTTTTATGAAATATTGGAAAATTCAATGTGCATTTAATTTTGTTAAACACTTTTGATCATAGTGAACGTGAATATAAAAACAATATGATAAATTATTCATCAGATAATTTGCCTTTTAAACGAGACAGATATAAAACGTGTCTCGATTTTTCCTGTTTTTTTTTTTTAAATTAGAAAGAGATTTAGATTAATTATTATAAAAAAAAAAATGAAATAACTCGATAATAATATAATGAACATAATATAATTTATTTGATTGTACGTGTGTGGTAAATCATATAAAAAAAAAAAATGCATTTGAGAGTAGTATTTTCTTATAATTAATCGATTTTTCATTTAGTTGATGATTTTTCTTTTCTTTTTATCTCTCTCTCTCTCTCTCTCTCTCTCTCTCTCTCTCTCTCTTTATTTTTCCTTTTAATTTTCTTTCGATGCACTTCGATAAAAAGATAAAGTATACCCCCCTACCCCAACGTCATAATACTTTCTAGAAAGAATTTTTTTTTGTGCTTTTCCTTTTTCTTTTTTCTTTTTCTTTTTTTCTTTTTTCTTTTTTCTATCTTTTTTATCATCATCCTGCTTCGTTGAAAGCAGCAGTCAAACCTAGTTGAATGATCAAAGCACTGCTTTTTATCTCGGGATGCCATTAGAGGGATTTGTATTTTCGAGTGCTGGTCTGTTTCTTTAACGAAACCGTGTTGCAAAGATAAAAGAATATCTGTCAATTTTATAGAAACTTGTAAGAATTTCTATTTTTTTTTTTTTATATTATTTTAACAAACACAGAGAGAGAGAGAGAGAGAGAGAACGAAAAACAGAAAGGGAAAGAAAGTATATTATAAGTTTGAAATAAGATAGTCGAGAAAAGACGAACTAATATTCTAGCACGACTGCATATATAGAACTATTATAATAATAATTATAATAATAAGTATTATTATTATAAATAGTTAGAGAAATAATAATAATAACTTCGAAAAAAAATTCCTATTTTCCCAGACTTTTAACCAAGGTTGTTTCATTAATTTAATGAAACTTTAAAAGTAAAAACTTCTATAGAAAAGGAAGTGATCTTAACAAAATTAAATACGGTCGATCAGAAAACAGAGCTATGAAACGGTTGCTATACTAAATAATGAGAAAAAAAGAGACAAACATATAGGATTGAACCTGCGAGGGAATGAGACGGAATATATACCCTACGGACTTTTCAGAAATACTTTTCGGAAAAAACCTCACTACTTTTCGGAATAAACCTCACTACTTTTCGGAATAAACCTCACTAGTTTTCGGAAAAAACCTCACCATTTTCGGAAATACTATAAGTACTTATCTTTTTTGAAATACTCTAGTGAGGTTTTTTTCCGTCTCATTTCTTTGAATTGAAAACTTGCTTACTGTGTAATATGTTATCTATTTATATATGTTTTTAATAAAACGTATAATAATTTTTCAGTGTGATAATAATAATATAATAATATAATAATATTATTATAAAAAAACAACCCTACAATTATCCTACACCTGATATTCTGCATTCGTCTCATTCTCTCGAAACTTAGTTTTTCGAAGGTTTCACTTCGAACACGTGTTATCTGCCCACATGATATTTTTCTACTTTTTCTTCAATGTTATTGTTAACAAATATTAATTAATTTCAAATCGTGCGCGTGTTGGTATTAAATTAAATTGTTCGGATAGAAAAATGTGAATAATTAAAAATATTTGTAGCAAAAAAAAAAAGCAAAAAAAAAAAGAAATTTGTTCAGAAATGTTTTCCTATAAAAAGAAAATTTTTTAAAGAAACGAATCTTTTTTTTTCCTTTTTGATTGTTTTTAATATAATTTGTTCTTTGAAAGAATACGAAAAGGTTCGTTAAATTTCTATTTGTATAGACTCACGGAATTTTATGGGAAATGTGTAGTCAACGGGGTGTAGATATACACGGTGGATTAATCGCACTCTGCGTGAACGTCAAATCGATTCCGAAGCATCCACTTGTATCTAGTGAAAGAAGTGAACGACCGGGTATACGCGAAGGGATGCAAGAAAAAAAAATTTATCAGCTACGTGACAGCTAGTAGATACACGAAAGGGTTATTTATTAGAAAATAATCTCCTTTCTATGTGTCTTCTTGTTATTTTGGTTTTTTCTAAATTAATTAATCAACAATTTCAAATATATTATACATTTTAAATATTCATTTCAAATTGAATTTCATTTTAATTTCATTGATAATCGTTCTTACATATATTTATATTTCTTTCTTTTTTTTATAAAAGTAAGTAATTATCGGCATAAATAATTTGACAAATTTAATGTGTGAAACTAGCAAGAAAATTAAAACAGGACGTTTAAAAATTTATCAAAGAAAAAGAAGGATCTTTCTTTTATATATTTTTTCGAAATTTTTTCTTCTCAAGTTCGATTTTTCTAGCACTCTTGTTTACCTACTGAATTTTCACCATATTTTTCTCGATAGAACCAATCTTCACAGATATATATATATATCAAGAAAGAGAAAAAGAAAAAGAAAGAAAGAAAGAAAGAAAGAAAGAGAGAAAGAGAGAAAGAGCGTATTTGAAGTAGGATTCATATATATTATATTTTTCGAATATTTTCCAAAAGCTATGGATTTGCAGATGACGGTAAAAGGATAGCAGCAGGTGATAAGAACGAGATTGTGGGTGATATATATATATATGGTTCTACCTCTCGAAAATCGTGAAAACATGATGGGGACGGTAGAAATACTGAGATGAAAAAAAGAAAGAATAAAAAGAAAAAAAGAGAAGAACGTAGAGTTTATGGAAGAAAAGGAGGTGGTAAAAGAGGAGGATGAGGAGGAGGAAGAGGGTGGTGATCGATAAAATGGTTGCTTCGAATTCTCTGGTGGGTATGGAAGCCATAGGTATATGTTAGAATGCGAGATTGTGGTCCAAGTACTTCTCGAAGAAATGTATAGTACTCCTGAAGATGATGTGAATTCCATGCTCGGCAAAACATCGGCCATCTCCCTAGTCGAGATTTACAAGAATTTCCAACTCGAATATGAAGAATTTCGTATTGGGATCCTATCCCCTTTTATTTTTTATTTTTTTTTATTTTCCATAAATAAATTGATAGACGGATTATAAGAAAAGATGAATTTTTCTATCTGGGAAAAGAAACTAAATATTCCTTTTAAATCCGTTTGTTTGTTCTGTGTTATTTAACATTTCTTTTTTCGACTAATCAAATTCTATGAAATTTATGTTAATCCTGATTTGTACAAACATGTGCTACACACTATATATATTTGCATATTGCATATTGCATGTATTTATTTGTTAGAGAATTAGATTGAAAATTCATGTACATTTGAGTCCTTGAAAATATTTACTGTGTGATAAACTTATTATTATATGTATATATAATATTTATTTTTAATATTATATAATTTAATATTTCTTATATTTTAATATTATATATTTTGTATATAAATATAATATTATATTTTAATATTATATATTTTTACATACAATATACACAATATCGTGTTTGTTTCGTTGCATTTGAATACAAGAGAATAATAGTATTTCTCATGGCCAACTAAATCTACATTAGAATTTCTCTGGCGAACATTAGAAAAGCTTCTTCTTCAATAGTTGTGAAAGGTTCAGAAAGTAACGGAAAAGGAAAGGAAAGGAAGCTAACCAAACAAGACGAGATCAGAGAAGACTTTTGAAAGATAAATTATGGTGTGAGTTATGGTTAAAAGTGATTCTCATTGAATGATTTCTTATATTGCGTATGAAAATAGATTTGAAAAGGGTCTCGTTTCGATATAATTCTTTTAAAACTCGTATTTTCTGTCTGTGAGTACTGTGTGATTTTGTCCTGTTTGTGTGTGTAGATATGTGTGTGAGTGTGTGCGTGTCGGTCATTGACTTTTCTTTAGTTTTGTTTTTCTATTTCTCTCCTTCTTTCTCTCTTTTTCTCTTTCTCCCTTTTCCCTTGTTGTAAAATTTTGTTGATAAGGGAAAGATAGAGGTATACTTTTACTTGCTAGCATCGTATATTTTCCACTCAAGTAACGAATGAACGAACGAACGAACGAATGAACGAACGTGAAAAACGAAATGAAAAGAAAAGGACAAAAAACGAGGAACAACCAACCCAACGCTCGACCTCCCACGTTTCCCTTTTGTGTCCTGCACGTAGCTCACAACGTCGTAACACGGTTTGCTTGCTTTTACGCGATATGAAATTCTGTTTTCACAGTCGTATTCGCAAAGGACATGAAAGTGGTAGTTGGTAGGATACATTCGTACCTTCTACTAATGCCTTTTTCTTTCAATATTTCTCTATCTTCTTCTTTTTTTCTTTTTTTTATCTTTTTCTATCGAAAAATGAGTAAAACTCACCCTCTCGTGAATCTTTTATTAGACTATTGTGCACTACCTTTAGGTATATATAATCGTCTCCACTTTTTGTTTAAATCTTACGAGTCCCTTTTCTCTCTTTTTACATACACACATATACGTACATACATACATATGTACGTTATTACACATATGTTCTTCTAGCAAAGTTTTCATAATACTTTATCTTTTTCTCTCTCGCTCTTACCACCAAAGACAATTTTTCTTTATCTTTGTTCTTTTTTTTATCTATACCAAGGGACCCTATTTGTCAAGCAACGTTCTTCATTTAGCTAATTGGCAGCACTTGATAGCAATGCTTTCTTCTCTTTCTCTTTTTAGCTTTTTTTTCTTTTTCTTTTCTTTTCTTTCCTTTCTCTTCTCTTATCTTTCGAAGAAAGATAAATGCATTTCCTGTTTCTCTCTCTCTCTCTCTCTCTTTCCTTTTACATCATTTATTTTTCTTCATATGTGTATCCATGTATATATTTTTCTCCCTTATTTTTTCTTTCTTTAAAATATGAAAAATTTTTTCAAAGTACGACGACGACGACAACGACGACGACAACGACGACAACGACGACGACGACGACGACGATACACATAGGGTGTCGTAAAGGGATACACAACTGGCAAATGCAATGCGGCAAAACGCTGCAGCGAATCTTGGAACGTTTCTCTCGTCGAGTCACACGCTAAATCAATGACTGAAAAACGAACGAGGTCTTTTTCAATGTCAAGGCAAACCCTCCTCCTTCTCCTCCTCCTCCTCCCCCCCCCCCCTTTTCCTCACTTCCAACTTTTATTTCTCATATTTTCTAGACGAATATTGGCTCGATTTTTCTATTATGAACATTTATTTTACATACGATTGTATTAATTCAATCTTTTATTTGTTTTTTTTTTCTTCTTTTTCTTATTCTTTTGGTTGTTTCATGTAAATGTTTATTTATATTTTGGGAACACTTTTCTTTCTATTTTTTTTTTTTTTTTATTGGTCAGGTTTCTTTGTCGATATATATTTTTTGTTGTTTAATTTACGAATTTGGTTTTGAATCATTTCGTTTGATATTTTTGTTGTTTCATACAAATGTTAATTTATATTTGGGAACACTTTTCTTTCTATTTTATTTTATTTTATTTTATTTTATTTTATTGGTCAGGTTTCTTTGTCGATATATATTTTTTGTTATTTAATTTACGAATTTTGTTTTGAATCATTTCGTTTGATATTTTTTGAATTATTTCATAGGAAATTGCAGTGTTTCGATTGATCCATTTTCTGCTTAGGGGTTGGGTTGGAGGGAAAGGAAAGGGAGCAATCCACGTGGTTGTTTCTCATCCCCAAATGGGATTAGGGACTTTCTTAGTTTGACCCTGCATCAATGTTTTCGCTGTCCCACTTAGAATCTCTCTCTCTCTCTCTCTCTCTCTCTCTCTCTCTCTCTCTCTCTCTCTCTCTCTCTGGCTAATGTTACTTATAACAAACCTGAGAAGCTAATGATGTCAACGTGGAAGGGAATTTCCCCTAGTTAAACCAGTTCCTTGTACTCGGTTGCTCGGAGACCTATAGGCTACCTGGTATCTGCTTGTTAGCTTTTTTGCTTTTTTTTTGGTTTTTTAATTTTTTTTTTGTTTTTGTTCCTTATCCTCGGAGACAAGATAATAATATGAAAGACGAGAAAATAAAGAAAGAAAGAAAAAAAAAAGGGAGAATACATTGTTACGTTGCAGTTTCGAGTAATAGTCAACTTCGATCCGTAAAAGTCGATTTTTTTTACATAACCATAAGTGTTATCATTAAGGAATAAAAAAAAAACGTAACAACAATTAGCATAACAAAATACTTCTCAATTTTTTGTTTGTTTATCTTTATCGCGAATTAATTAATAAATGTTTTATTTTATACCTTTGAGTGGTGAATACTTTTAACTAAAATATTTTTGTTAGGAACGGAATTATTTATTAATAATAAATTATATTTAATAAAATTAAAGTTTTTAAAAGTCTTTATGAATTATAATTTAATCGATTAATATAAATATTAAATTATTTTACATTAATATTAACAAACACGTACATGCTTTGAACGATAAGGTTAGTAATGTTTACCATGTGCATATATGCGTCCATAGTACTCAAAGGGTTAATTAAACTAGGGATATATTACGGGGGACCAGAAAGTAATGTTGTTTTTACACATGTTTATTTTTACATTTTAATTAAAAACTAATTTATTTTTTATCAGTCTGGTATTATAAAATTTACATACCAAGTGTAAAAATATGATTAATAACTAAGGTATTTATATTATTGATTTGAAAATCCAAAAATGTCCCCATAACAGTGCACCATCAACACCAGTGATTTCACGATTGAGTTTTGAATTGATTAAAAAATTTGTCCTACTAGGACAGCCTATGTTTTAGTCAGTGCAAAAGGATTAAAGTGATATGAAAATTGATTACTTTTGTTTTATTCTAAAAATGTACAGAACTTTCTGGTAGACCTAATATATATAAAAGGTGACATTATTTTTTGGTCCACCTAATATTTACTTGAAAGTAAGGAAAAAAGAAAAGAAGAAAGGTAAAGAGAATAATTCCTGAATAGGTCATAACATATCGAAAAGTGGAACAAGTCTCGACCTCACTTTATTTCAGTGGAAGCTTATATTTTTCATCTGGTTTTATTGTAAGACGTAGCACCACCTCCTTGTCGATATAAATCATTCTGATATTACGAACATTTTTAAAAAAGAGATCAGAGAAAGATATGCCTTTCTCTCTCTCTCCCTCTCTCTCTCTCTCTCTCTCTCTCTCTCTCTCTAGCAGTGAAACATATTCTAAAAGCTTTTATTTTTAAAATCATCGACATGATAAAACATCCCTTTTTTGTAATAGTATTACAATACTTTATATAGATTCTGTCTCGTAATATTTATTATTATTATTATTATTATTATTATTATTATTTTTATTATTACTTTTATTTTTTTATTTTTAATATTAATCGAAGAAAATAATAAATAAATATATTATTATTTATAGAATAATATCCAAAGCGTAAATTGGATATAATTATATAATTATAATACTATAATATATAATATAAATATTATATTTTATTAATATAAATTAATATAATAGTATTTGTTATTAAAATAATAAAATAATTAATATAAATAATATAATATAATATAATATAATATAATATAATATAATATAATATATTATATTATAATATTATTATTATGTATATATAATATTATATATAATATTATTATATTATATAATATAATATTATAATATACAAAATATTTGTCTCATTAGGAATTTTTAATCATAGAATATTAGAAAAAAAAAATACAAAAAAAAAGAAACCAAAAAAAGCAAGTGAAGCAATGTTGTTATTTGTAAATAAAACAAAAAGAAATGAAAATAAAATCGTATGTTAATGTAAAAGAAAAAGGAAAACTCTGAGAAAATTCTTGGTATACTCGCGATTATCGATTCGTTCCTACGAAGCACACACAGTTGGTACGGCCTAGAACAAGAATAACTGAAAATACGATAAGTAAATGGGTACCTAGGTACCTTTAAGCGGTTGGTTGGTTGGTTAACTTGGATAAAGGTGACAGGTAGGAAGAATAATGCTCTTTTACAAATTTGATTCTCTCGATATCGGTTAGTTTAATGTTGCAAGAATAAATATGACTAACAATTCGTTATTCCTTTCCTCTTCATTTTACTTTATTTGATGTCTGATCGCGTAACATATCCCATTCCTTGTTTCGTAGCAAACATTTATTTTTGTAATGGAGAAAAGCTGGAAAAAGCTGCTGCTGGTGGTCGATAATCGACACGCCCAATTCATACCGAATCATTTCTAAATATTTTTTTTTTTATTATTAATATTCTCACAACTTATTTCGTTAATACAATTATCGAATATTTGTTTCAAAATATTTTTGTATAAATATATATATATATATATATTTTTTTTTTTTTTTGTTTTTTTTTATCTTTTATTTTTTCAACGATAATTCTATGGGATTATTACAAGAATATATATTTTTTATATATTAATATATAATAATAAATTATATTATAATATAAAATATATGTTTGTGTATATATTAAAATTAATAGTATAAAAAATATTAATATTTTATTATATTATATTATATATATAATATATAATAATATTATAATATAATATTATATAAAATAAATATAATTATTATATAATATAATAATATAACAAATTTTTTTATAATTATAAAATCACGAGAGAGATTCTTCTTCTTCGCGAGTTTTTGGAATAAAATGACTGAATCTTGATAAAAATCGATCGTGTTCGATATATTCACCAACACATTTTGAATTTGTCGAGAACACGGCGACGGGGTTCAACGTACCATTCTATGGGAATCGTGACGTTCGATCGAGAACTTTGATAATTGGCAGTGCTTTCAAATCGAGCTATGTACTGCCAGAGTCCATTCGACTGACCCGATAACGTCTCGTCACTTTGATACCTTCGTAAAATAAAAATAAAAAGAAAATAAAATAAATGGAAACAATAACCCAAAATAAATTATAATGCAATGAAAAAAAAAAACAAGTTACATAAAATAAAAAGATAAAATAACAAGAAGAAGAAAAAGAAAATAAATGACGTAACCATTTTATTTTATTTTATTTTTTTTTATATAACCAGCGTGTTATCGTATTAGAATGACTACTTCTCTAACACGTTTACGTTGCAAATGAACGCATTTAGGTCAGGCGATATTTAACTCGTTATTGTTTTTTTTTCTTTTTTCTTTTTGTTTTTTTTTTGCTTTTAGAATTAACTTTATCTTTTTTCTCTATTTCAAATACGTGTCTTATATTTTTGTACTTGACAAGAAAAAATTTCTGATCATCAAACAATAAATAAATTTATTGTCCTAGGTATATTAATTTAAAAGAAAACTATAGTGTGGGATCATTTTGCTTAAAACATTTTAAGCTGAATCAACGAAATTCCAGAAGTGAAGTTGAAGTTGAAGTGAAGTGATTTTCTAAAGAGAAAAGTGATATCTCGAAGACACCCCATTGGTGTGGGGTAGAATAAGTAGGAGCCAAAAAAAAAAGAAAGAATGAAAGAATGAAAGAATGAAGGGTTGAAAGGTGCTTTAGCACGATCGAACGAGTCACGGTTTTGAAGATAAGAGTTGAGAGTCACTGTCTTAAAACAGCACTGCGTGTGCCAGATCGATACCTACGCTGGCTACCCTTAAACTCTCTCAAATGCAGACCGATGTAAACGCAGAAACCATGTTTTTTTTCCCCTCTCTCTTTTCTCTTTTTTTTTTTTTGCTTTTACCTTTCATTTCTCATTAACAAAAGTAAATTATCCACAGTAAACAAAATATCAAACATTAAGTTACCAAATTACCATTATTTCCCATTAACACTTTAATAGCTGTTCACACAACATGTTTGTGATATTAGGAACAATCGTTATTTATTTATAAATTAAATTTGTTGTTGTTATTTTTTTTTTTTTGATGTTAGTTTTTTCGTCAATTTAATAAAACTCTTTTAAATTAATTTTTCAAAAATATTACCATCCCCCTAGCGACGTTTGACTGCGTAAACGTGCGGCTATTAAAGTGTTAATAATCAATCAACAATTTTATTATTTCCTTCTTAACACACAAATACGCAAACAAACAAAATTAAAAAAAAAAAAAAAACAATAAATAAATAATAAAGAAGAACAATTGACAGAAGAAATGAATTTTGAAATTAATTAATACGCTTTTTTAATGAGTGTGCCTTGAAAAAATATACACCAAATTAATTCAATTGAACAATTAATAATTGATCGAATAAAAATTACGAAATTAAATCAAACTATTCGTGTTTTCGTTTATTTGCTATTACAAATTGATACTCTCTTGTTTTGTTTCATTTTTGCCCTCATTAACACCTAGGATACTGGTAGTAGTAGTTCAACGTTGAAGGAGTCAAAATTACTGACAGTTCGTGAACGAAAACAACAACGACATGATTCTCCTTGTGAGGGAGTTGCAACGTGAGATGAAGGGCAGACGCCTCGTTTGTTTCGTCACAATATGTGAGCGTTGCGAAGGCTCTTATTTACAGCACACAGCCCTCTCGAACCTTTAAAACGGGGGTGTCAGGCTTGTGAACAGAAGAGCCAGGTCGTAGTGGTGAGGGTGGTAAGGGTGGGTGGTGGTGTGTGCAAGGTGAGCGAGCTTGCTTTTTTCACTATATTTTTCTCTTTTTCTTTTTTTCACCCTCTTTTGCCGTATATTTCTATCTCTGTCAGACTTATATATGTACATATATGCATATATATATGTATATATATATATGTATATAGAAACGAACGAACGCATAGAAAAAGAAAGGATAAAAAATAAGGGTGGGTGGTGGTATGGTGTTGGTACCTATAACGTCGAAAAGAGGGTGAAAGAGGGAGAAATAGGGAATGGGATGGGATGGGGGGATGAAATGTGGAGTAATAACGCGCAAGAGACGAAGACGAGAAAATATCTCGCTGGAAGCTAGGAGATTTTAAGCTGCTGTTATTAATACCGAAGAAGTCATGTCGTACTATAAGCAGTCTTATATAAACGCTTTTTATACTTTCTTTCTTTCTCTTCTTCTTCTTCTTATTCGTATTCGTATTCTTATTCTTATACTTCTATTTCTCTCTTTCTCTATTTTTTTATTCTTCTACAATTTTTAATT
This sequence comes from Polistes dominula, assembly GCF_049000335.1. Taxonomy (NCBI): domain Eukaryota; kingdom Metazoa; phylum Arthropoda; class Insecta; order Hymenoptera; family Vespidae; genus Polistes; species Polistes dominula. The sequence goes on along the minus strand of NW_028300906.1, from coordinate 2,538,416 downwards.
TTTTTATTTCCACTTTTTTTTCTATTTCGCATAACATAATATCGATAGTAAGGTTTAAGGTCTAAATAAATTTAATAATGAATTATATATATATATATATATATATATATATATATATATATATATATATGTGGTATAATAATATTAGAATTAGTTATTAATTTATTATATTATAATATTATTATATGTACTTACATATTAATTTAGTTATTAATTATATATTAGATTAAATAAGGTATAGTTATATTAGAGATTTTTATTTTTTATATTTTTATTTTTGTTATTTTACATAACATAATATCGATAGTAAAGTTTAAAGTCTGAATAAATTTAATAATTAATTATTTATATTTATATGGCTTAATTAATATTAGATTTAGTTATTAATTTATTATTATAATATTATTATATGTATTTACATATTTTAATTTAGTTATTATTAATATAGTAGATTGTATAATATATATAAATTTAGTATATTTATATAAAATATTTCTTATATTATTTTTCTTTTCTTTTTTTTTTAATAGAAATACATAAAATTATTGTAATATGATAAAAAATTAGATTTGAATTAGTTAATTCTATAATAAAAAAATTTATCGATATTATTCGTCACGAGATATAATGCAGAATTTTCTCTTTTTATTTATTTTTATTTTTTTTTTTTTTTCTAACTAACAGCGAAATGTTTTTCTGAACCGAAACGTTTTAAGGAGAAGGGTGTGTGGGAAAGTGATCGAAAAGGGCTGAACTTTATCAACAACAATCCCCCTCAAAATACTTGATTTCTTTTTCTTGATCGAACACTTACGTAGAAGAAGAAAACCACACGACTGGTATGAAACTGATAGGACGTTGAGCTTTCGCATAACTATTTGATCGAGTTCGTTCAACCCTCTTTAACGTATACACCCATATATATATATATATAGATGTAGCTATGTATATACTAAGAAAAATGCCATTTCAGGATGTTTAATCGAACGTTCAAATCATGATTTACACTCAATTTACGTTGTCAATGCGTATTGCTTTACGAACTGGAAGAAAAAAAGTAAGAGTTCGTTCTTTTAATATCCTTTTGTCATTAATTCTGCTCCATTTAAATTTATGATATATGTATAATGATTTCGTGATTCAAAGAAATGGGGACAAAAAAAGATCCTATTTTCTACTAAAAAAGAAAAAAAGAAAAACAAAGAAAAACCATCAAAAGAGAAATGAAAAATTTATTTTCATTGTATCAAGGAATATAATGATTAGGTTACAAATTATTAATATCAATTAAAATTTGTTGAAATCATTATATTCTATAAATATGGAAATAATAATTATATATTATATTATGTGTATGTTATTTTATTTGTATTATATTATATATTATAAATTATTTTGTTTATATTATTTAAATTATATAATATTATGTATATGGTATTTTATTTATATTATATTATATATTATAAATTATCTTATTTATATTATTTAAATTATATAATATTATGTATATGTTATTTTATTTATATCCCCTTATATATTATAAATTATTTTGTTTATATTATTCATATAATATAATATTACGTATATGTTAATTTATTTATATTATTATATATTATAAATTATTTTGTTTATATTATTCATATAATATAATATTACGTATATGTTAATTTATTTATATTATTATATATTATAAATTATCTTATTTATATTATTTATATTATATAATATTATATATATATTGTTATATATTGTAAAATTATTCGATTGACATTTAATTTCGTATTGATTCGAGTAATTTGAAAAAATCGTATTTCAAGTAAAAAAAGAAAAGGTGTGCCAATTTATATTCGTGTTCGATGAAATATATATACAAAAAGTATTGTATTAACTTTATTCGTAAAAACTTGATGTACCTTTTTATGAATTGTTTTTATATCCACTATTATGTGAAGAAGAGTAAAAAGAAAAAATAATTAACAACTTGAAGAGGGAGAAATATATTCACAATTCACAAACAAGTTTTACAATATTTTTCATTGGACTTTTGGTAACAAACAAATCTCTCTTTTTCATTCCTGAGATGAATTCAACGAGTGGATCGATTTAATTTGTAGCTGACTGACTGAGTGAAGTTTTCGATAACAAGATCGGGAAAGAGAGAAAGAGTGCGAGAGAAAGAGAAAAAGAGAGAGAAAATAAACGTGTATTGAAAAATTATTTCGAAAATTTCATGGTATTTTTTTTCAAGTGAAAACTTCTTTAGAGTGAGAATGATTTTTGTAAATCGGTGAAACACGATAAAACGAATAATATGTCACTTATAAAAAACAAACATGTTCGTAATAGATGAAAATTAATTTGACATTGGTAAAACATACAATTGCGTAGTGAAAATTCGATTCGTTCGAATAATTTAGATTTAGAAATTTGGAGAAAATTCAAACTCACTTCGCTACGATGACCACGAAGGTTGTAGTTTGCTCGTAAGGGAAGTTCAGCAGCTCTGGTACGACAATGCGAAGTAGTAAATGTCACACCGACAAGACCACGAGCATTCCCGGTAGCTAACCAACCTTCCTGATAGTAATTTGTACGGTCAAGCTTCCATCCTTCGTCCTGAAACACAAACAACAAAAAATATTACTTTACGTATGTAGCAGAATGTACGAACTTTTTCGTTTTGTAATAATTAATTAATTACTACTACTATGACACTGAAAAGGAAAGAAAAAACAAAATTTTAAATACAGTAATTATGATATATTATATAATTATTATAATTATATATTATATATTATTATAAAATAATATATTTAGTATAATTTCTCATTAATTTATAAATTATTAACATTTGACAAGTATTTTAATGATATTTGATTTGAAATAATTTTGTAAAGTGTTAATAACGTGTTGGTTTTTTTTATTTAATAATTATATTAATTACCACTATTACACTGAAAAGAAAAAGAAATAATTATAATATATTAATAAATATAATAGTTAGATTATATTATAATATTATTAATATATATTGTGCAAATAGTTATATATATATATATATATATATATATATATATATATATATATATATATATTTATTATATATATAATAATAATTAATTAAAGAAAGTATACTTTCTTTACATATATATTAAAATATACCTATATTTATATAATAATATATATTAATATAAAATATAATAAAATATATATTAATATTATAAAATAATATTATAAATTATATATATAATAATAATAATAATAATAATAATAAAAATAAATAATTTTATCTACATATATATATAATAATAAATATATAAGTAATTTTGATATATTATACTAGTTGGTATATTTTCTCTTATTAATTTATAAATTATTAAAAGATTTTATAAGTATTATAATAATATTTGATTTGAAATAATTTTGTAATATTGTTAATAACGTGTTGTATATATAAAAGAACAATGAGAGAGAGATTGCTAATGAACTGACATATATTAAGAAGTAATTAAGAAATAATTAAGAATTACAGGAAACGTTCGATCGATTCATCCAATTACGATTCTAATCTTCGAAATAATATCTCATTCTTCGTGTATGTGTGAAACGTTTATACATCAATGGAAGGTGTAAAATTCAATCTGATCGTGTGAAATACGAATTTATACACCATTTTTTATTTTACATATCATCTTTCTTTGTATCCAGAGTAATTACACATAATTAAACGTTTTTAGTATTAAAAAAAAAAAAAAAGTGGTAGTAAAGTAGAAAAGAAAAGAAAAAAAAAAAGAACAAAGGAACATTGAGAAAGTATGAAGAGAGAGAAAGAGAGGAGTGTATCGGTTATCTGATATCCCTTTAATGGGTAGAAAAAGACAGATAGATAGATATAGCTAGTTAGATAGAAAAAGAGAGAGAGAGAAAGAGAGAGAAAGACTAAACGAAAATCGTCTGGGTCACGACTGCTGTTTGAAGAATATTCGATTACGAGAAGCCCGACGACGTATATTCGCTCACGGCGATATGGTGAGTTAGGGTTGTACCTAGTCCGTTGCCAAGGAGAAAGATGAAATTCTCGACGGAAATGAAGCCTGAGTGAAGAAAGGTTCGTGTTGCAATGAAAAGTAAGAGAGAGAAAGTAAGAATTAGAGAGGGTGGAACACATTTAGTAGGCGTTTCGTCCAAGAAATTTAATTGAAGAAACCATCCCCCTATTCTCGTGTACATATGTAATTGCCCAATTACAATCTACAAAAAGAGAAAAAGAAGATAAGGTCTTATTACACGTTTCATTTTCCTTTTCTTTATTTTCGTCGATTGAAAAAAAAAAAAGAAAATAATAACAAAAACAAAAAGAGATTTAATGAGAAAAAATGAAAATTATGTTAAGTAATTAGAAGTATTAGAAAAAAAATTATTACAATTTAAATGTTATAAAATAAAATATACAAATAAATATTTAACAAATTTTTTAAATCAAAATTATTTATTATTACATTCGATTTAAATATTATAAAAAAAAATAAATAAAAAAAATTGATGCAAAAGATATTATAAAATTAACAAAATTACAATTATTTATTAATATATTCAATCTAAATATTATAATAAAATATACAAAAAAAAAATTACACACAAAAAATTATACCAAAAATATTAAAAATAAAATATACCAATAAATATTATAAAATTTAGAAAATTACAATATTTTATTAATATATTCAATTTAAATATTAACAAAATTATAAAATTAAAATTATAAAATTAGTATTTTTTAAGTATTAGAAAAAATACGTATACTTGTATTACGAACCACGTTAGGGAAAGGGCCCTTTATTAATTATTCTTTATTTTATGTTTTATTAAATGTTTTATTAATTTTGTTTTTTTGTTTTGTTCATTGGTTTTAACGAATAAAAAATATATTATCAAATGTGCCTGTATATATATATATATGTGTGTGTGTGTGTGTGTATATACTAAAAAATTTGGTTCTAAGCTCTGTTAACGATACTCGAGCACCTGAAAATCGCCCTTGTAAATTACCCCTAAACGAAAAGAGAGAATGAGATAAAGAGAGAAGAACTTTCTCTCTCATTCTCTCTCTTTCTCTCTTTCTCTCTTATGCGGTAAGTAGTAAACTCGAAGAACAAAGGGCTTCTCTCTGGTTATAGCTTAAAACCAGTAGAAGAAGAACAATGGTCGCGTTTGACTTCGTCGTCCAAAGAAATCGCCGCGGAGAAAGGAAAGGAAAAGGGTTAGGGGCAAGGGGTAGGAAAGGGGTAGGAAATTTTCCTAAGCCGATCTTTTCGTTCTTTCGTTCGTTTCGTTCTTCTTGTTGAGCTTGAAAAGCTCGTTCGATAAATCGTGTCTCCGTGAAAGAGTTTATTTTCTCTCTTATCTCTCTCTCTCTCTCTCTCTCTCTCTCACTCTCATTATCTTCTTGTTATTATCGAACGAGGGTTGGGATCCTTCTTTTAAATTATTCAACGATACCGTTTTAATGCCAGTCAGTCAATTCATTTGCATGTTTCCAAAACAAAATACAATAGAGAAGAAAAAAAATTCATGAATATATTATTTTAGAATAATTAGTGGAAAAATACATAATATATGTATATTGAAAAATTACTAACAATAATTATTGTATGTGTATGTGTGTGTGTGTACTTTTCTTTTTCCTTCTTATCTAAATTTCACATTCATATTTTATTTTATTTTTTTTTTTTTAATATTATCCAACTTTCGTGGCTTTCTAGTATACATTTTTTGTATTCAATTTGAAAGTCTCGAAAGAATTATAATTTCAGTACGTAGCTCAAGTTTCTTCATTAAAAATTTCTGCTAGCATGAAAAAAGACATTCATACATTCATATATATATATATACCATCGTTATTTATTATATATATATATAATAAATAACGATACGATATATATATATATATATATATATATATATATAAAATAATATATAATATATAAATAATTTATATAATGAAATAATATTAAAAATTATAATGAAAAAATAATTATAATAATAATATTATAATATATGTTATATATATTATATTATATAATATAATATATATGTTATATAATTTATATTTTATTATAATTATAATATTATTTTTACCTGGTATATAGTATTATACCATTTTTTTTTGTTTTTTACTATTAATATTATATTCGTTTATTTACTATAAATATTATATACTATTTACAGTATATAATATTTATATATTATGGAGACCAACTTGGTCTATATAAACAGACCAAACTATGGTATATATATATATATATATATATGCAATTTATATTGCGTTTTTTGTGTTAGTATTAAGTGTAGAAGAGGAAGAAGAAGAAAAAGAAGAAGAGGAAGAAGTTGATTAGTGACGTAGATTTTGCGGATAGCGTGATCTCATGAAAGATGATTATCCAATGGGACGAACTTGCGAAACGAAGGAACGAATAGAAAATAAAGTATTTGAAGTTTCTCATGAGACTAAGGACGTAGGATCGTTAAAAGCAAAGCTTTTCTAATTTTCGATGGGCAAGCACCTCCTACCATGCAAACTCGCGTGTCTAAGCATCCACACATCATACTATTACCAATGCAACATGCTAACATAAGAATGAGGGAATTTTTTTTTACTATTGAAAAATATGAAAACGGTGAAATATAAAATACTTCAGGGACGACGATTCAAATGAATGCTCGAGACGTTTTAACCCTTTTCTTCCTTCCTACCTTTCTTTATTTCTTCATTTCTTTCTTTTGCTTTCTTTTATTCTTTCCTCGGTTCTTTCTTTTCTTAATATTTTGTTCTCTTTTTATTTTTTTTTATTTCTTTCCTTCCTTCTTTCTTTCCTTCCTTCTTTCTTTCATTTAACTCGGGGGTGGAAGGGTTGATGAAGAACGACTAACAATGGAAACCGATTCGAATACCGTATATACATTGACAATTAGAAATAAAAATGTCTAATTTGATTAAATTCCATTCGAGCTTGTTATTTCTGATCATTTTTGACCTTTCTCTTTTTTTTTATTATTATTTTTTTTATATTTCATATAAAAATCTCTTCCATTATTTCCTTTATTATTTTGTTGATTTATTTAAAATGTAAAATGTATGGTTACGGTATAAATATATATATATAGTAATATTATAGTTAATATTTAAATATTTAATATTTAATAATTAAAAATATTATAAGTAATATTTAATATTATTATAGTTATAATAATAAAATAATTATAATATAGTTATATGTAATATAAATAATATATATTATAATAGTATGTGTAATAATGTATGTATGTAATAACATATATATGTTATTACAAATATGGTCTATTATATTTTTCAAGATAGTTTAATTATCACCTGTCTTGAGTAACTTAAAACAACAACAAACACTGAAAGAAAAGATTGTTTTTTTTTTTTTTCTTTTTAAACTTTCTTCCACCCTTATTCTTTCCCTGTGATTTACTTTCTAACTTTAAATTAAGAAAAAAAGTTGATGTTGATGATGGTGCTTGTTATTTAAATTACATTTAAATTGAAGTTCGTTTAAAAGACACGCACACCATTTTTTCTTTTTGTTTTTTTTTTGTCAAGAAATAAATAAATAAATAAAAACAACGAATAAAAAGAAAAATTGTTGAAAAATATTTGGATAGTAATCTAAGCGCGTAGTTGATTATTTTGAGAGAGAAAAAAAAAGAAAGAAAAAAATAATACAGTGAATAGCTTGAAATAAAAGAGATGAACAAATGTGAAGAAAAGAAAAAAAAGTCGTCGATCAAATGCTTGCGATAGAAAATGGTGGGGGAAGGTTTTCTCTCATCAAGAAAGGCAGGTGCTTCTTCCAAGTGGTACTATTCAATTTAACCGAGAACAATGGGTTCTGGCATCACGAACGAAACGGGTCTCAATAATGACGATATCGATTTGTACACTATCCACCTTGCGAGTTTGTTTTTTTCTAATATACAGTCAGTCAAGATTTGTACAACGTTATCCTTTCTTCTATTACATTTTCAAATTGTTCTTTATCAGTTTATTTTTACATATTTTTTACTTTACTTTACTTTTCTTTTTTTATTTTATTTTATTTTATTTTATTTTATTTTCTTTCCAATTATCGCGTTATATATATATTTGTTGAAATTATTGTTGTATTTATATTACAATTATATATGTTGTATTAATTTATTATTCTGCTATATGTTTAAAAAAGAACTGTTAACTATCGTTAAGAAACTTTGCAAAACAAGTTATTGAACGAATTCGTAAATTTTCAATGTTTTTTTTTTTTTTATGAAAAGCCATAAAAATAACCTTCACCCATCGTCCTCTAATCCCCCTCCCCTACCCCATTGTCCACGATAACAAAATTTTATCGTTCGTTTACACGAACATTCGAGTTAAACAAAAAAAGAAAAAAAAAACAGAATAACCATCAACGATTTACCATGAAGGGGGTTTTTGATTGTTTTCCAACGAATATTTTTCTATGAACGGAAATTCATCGTGCAGTTCTAAAAGAATATTTTTTTTTGCTTTTTCTATGCATAACCTTCCCCCTCCTCTCTCTCCCCAGGGATACCACTAAAACGAGCAAATTTTTATTTTTGTTATTCTGCTTTTGAAAAATGAATTTTATATTGCAGCATTGTCCAATTTGGTTCCCAAGCTACTATTGTATCTTTTCTTTTTGCAAACATTTCATTTCAAGCAGGTGTGTGTAGTAATAATAGTACTTAGAAAAGTAGAATTTTAATGAAACATTTTATTAATACTCCACCATTTCTGCAATACTATCGAATCATATTTTCAATAATTAATATTACAAGTTATTAAATAAATTTAAAGAAATTAATTTGAGAGAGGGTTAAATTCTATTAAAAAGTGTGTTGAAGATTACAACACTTATCGTAAATATTTTTAAAAATTATTTTTTATATAATTAATATTACAAGTTATTAAATAAATTTAAAGAAATTAATTTGAGAGAGGGTTAAATTCTATTAAAAAGTGTGTTAAATATTACAACATCTATCGTAAATATTTTTTAAAATTATTTTTTCAATAATTAATATTACAAGTTATTAAATAAATTTAAGGAAATTAATTTTGAGGGGATTAAATTCTATTAAAAAGTGTGTTAAAGATTACAACACCTATCGTAAATATATATATATATATGTCTACCTATATAATATAATACCCACGTGTTTAAGTAGAAAAACTCTTGTGAATGGGAACACGAACGTGTGAGCCAAAAACTTGACAGTGTGAACAAGAGAAAGATAGAAAAAGAAAGATTGCAGCATCAAACTGAAAACGAAAGAGAGAAAGAGATAGATAGATAGCAAGATTAATTGAACGTCATTGGCTTTAGACGTGGTGTGTCCCTTTGTAAGCCCTTTTCCCAACTCTCTTTCTCTCTCTCATACTTTTAGGATACTCGATGTGTCGTCGATCCTTTTCTCTTTATTCTCTTTGAACATCATTTTAGGGGTTAATTCCTATATCCTTTGTAACATTCTTTCATTTCATTCTCTAACTTTTAGTTAAATATCTAAATCTTTCAGTTTTATTTTCATTATTATCATTTAAGAATACGTAATATTCGCGTTGTTTAAAAAAATTAGCTAAAAATAATAATATTAATAATAAATAATGTTCAATTAAGACAAAATAAAAGAAATAATTGGAAGAAATTATTAAAAATTCGACTTTGTGAAGAAGAAGAAGAAGAAGAAGAAGAAGAAGAAGTTAAAATTAAAATTCAATATAAGCACAAAAGGTCTAGAATTTAATATATATTATATAGTATTTTATATTTTTAATAATAATTATATATATATTTATAAAATATATATATTATAATTTATTATAATTTATTATAATATTTATATTTATAATTAATACAAGTAATTATTATATAATATATATTATTATTTAATAATTATATAATTATTTATATATTAATAATTTAATATATTATTATTCATTATATATATATATAGAATTTAATAAAAAAAAATAAAAAACAACAAAATATATTAAAAGGACATTTAATGTAAGAGTTTTACAGGATATGGGAATATTGTTGGGAGCGTATGTGGCATGAAATGAGAGTCACTTGAGACACCAGGCACGATCTTAGATTCTTGAGAAAGTGTAAGTAGTAACAGGCTGTGCGAATATAACACTCTTGGTGGTGGTTCCTCCCTTTACGAAACATCCCTTTTCTCGTTTACTCGTGTTGGTTGTGCATCATCCTCGTCGTCGTCGTGTGCCTATGAACAGAAGAGGGTAAGAATCCTACCTCGTATTCTATAACTCTCCACCCCTACACCCCTTACACTCATACTCTTCTCCCTGTTGCCGTCCTTTAAGAGAAGACTTTGCTTTCCCTTCCTTCCCCCCCCCCCCTCTCCTTCCCTACACCCTCTCTCCCAGTGGGTTCCAATCTTCCTTGGACTCGCTTTGATGTGGCTTGCCGATTCTCTCAGGGATTATTAACAGACCTCCAGCTGAACGAATCATCCCTTGGAGACTTAAGAACAAATTTCTTTTTTTTTTCTTTTTCTTTATCTTCTATTCTTTCCCTCCCCTTTTATTACTTTATTTATAACTTATCGACGTCTATTAACTTGAATTCTTGATGGAAATATTTATCACGAAGTAACATGTGAATATGGTTGTATCATGCATTAGTCAAAAATGGTTGTCGTGTAAAACTTTTCTTTCGATTCCTTCGGGTGTGGGGGTGGTGTTGAGAATTCGGGGAGGGGTTGTTGTAATCCAATTTGAAAAAATTGTTCATCTTTTTATATAATTCAAAGAAGATAATAATAATGAAGAAATAAAAAAGAATAATAAATATGTTTTTTTTTCTTCGTCTGATGAATCTTTTATTTTTTTTTTTTTTTTTTTTGATAATAGTAAGAATGAAACAATTAGAAATTAATTGTCTTTTTACAAACGATTAAATAGACTGAACTGATCCGATGACATAACGAGAAGTTAGGTATCGTTGATGCTGTCGTAGATGAAATCCATAAACGAGGGTGGATCGGATATTAATTTCGTGCTGCGTTTGACACGAATGCAGGACGAAAATGACAGTTGAATCGGTTAGCACGGAACACGACAAACTGATTTCACGCTCCACATCTGTTAACCAACGTACACGCACCAACGATTTTCTTCTATCATTGCTCGAACTCTGATCTATTCAACGTTTATCAACATTTTTCTATTACCATTAATATTTTATTATTAGTACGTAAATTCTCTAAGAAAAAATATTGTATTTCTTTCTTTTTCTATTTTCTTCTTCTTCTTCTTCCTTTTTTTTCAATTAATTAGATCACGTTTTTTGTTCTCTCTCTCTCTCTCTCTCTCTCTTTTCATTTTAATGCTCGGAACATTTTTATTTATTCTCATCGCGTGATAACGATTCGATCGACTGACATTACCCTTGAGTTGGCGTTCCAACTTGGCCAAGTCGTACTAACACGTTGCAACCTCGTTTTCTTTTTCTTTTCTGATTGACTGACCTGGGTCAGCCAAGATTCCAAACCTCCCCCACCCCCCCAACAACAACTTTACATTTTGATCTTTCGAATTATTGCTAATGTTACGAAATATATATAATTGAATGTTATTTTATTCGAAGATAATCATAGATATATTCTAATACTTTGACAAATTGTTCATAAATATATTTGTTAATTTTTTATAAGTATCGTTAAGTTTTTATTTTCATTGTAAAAATCAAAATCAAATGTTTATTAACACGTTCTGTGCCACGTGTACCCCACCGGTTGTACACTTACCATTAGACATATTTATTTTTAATGTTTATAATAAATTTAATTCTGTAAAAGAATAATTTTTTTTTCTATTAAAACATTGATGTGTATTCTACAAAATGCAGCACATAAGTTTGTTTAATTGTTATACTTAATAATAATGAATAATTACATGTAATGGTTGATTTTGTTCAAGCAAAATTAAATGAATGATAAGTCAGGTACGAAGGGTTTGCCACGGAACGTGTTAATCGATATTCATTTTTAATATTATAATTAATTTTTTTTATGAAAGACACCTTGTATGTTTATTTAATAACGTATGATATCTAAATTCAAGGTTAAAAGATTTATTATACAAGTAAAAGAATAAGAAGTTCTACTCGTGCTATTTCTAAGCTTCTTCAAACGTGATTATTACATCCATAAAACGTGTTTGCATTTTTGGTGGTTCATTCGAGTAGATAATTTCTAAAAATTCTATAAGGTCAGAGTAACATCTAATCGTTTTAGACGTGTTTAGAACAAAAATAACTAATGATCTAAACAATACCTATAGGTTTATGAAAGGAAGGAAATAATCGATCGATTTCGTTGAAATATTTGTAAAGATAATTAACAACGTTTTAAATAATTATAAGAAAAAAGAGGTGAATATAACAGAACGTATAAAATAAATGAATAACGCTGGTATAAAAGTTTGTGTGTGGTAGGATTTTCAAAATTATTAAATTATATATATATATAGTTTAAAAGAAGTAATAAAAAAAAAAACAGAAAGTGTTGTATGCAAACGAAACTTTGCTGGCGTCATTAGTGGTAAGTCTTTTCAACGTTAACGTGTTTGTATGGGGGTGTTTGTGTATATGTGTGTGGGTGCATAACATATTATACGATTACCTCATATTTCTTGTTTTTTTTTCTTTTCTTTATATTAATACATCACCCAGGAAATGAAAAATTTGTCAAAACTAATATTACACAAGTTTGTAAAACTAATTCTTCAATGTTATAAAAGTAACAAGAAATAAAACAAAAAGACAGAAAAATAAATATTATATACTATAAATTGTTAAATTATTACACATGTGTATTTTCGAACGTTTACAGGAAAATACGATAAATCAATTGAATAAAGATATGTGTGTGTGTGTATGTGTGTCTCATAAAAGGTAACATCATCGATAATTCCTTTGGATAGAAAATTCATTCGGGGATTTTTATCGAAAGAAGAAAGACTATATATGCTTATAAATTCTTTATCGAAACTTTCTAACCTACTTAGAAGGATGCTCGTTTAGCTTTACGTTTTATTGGCGTTCCAACTTTATACCCACTTGACTTCGTACGCGAACACACATACACACAATCATATATATATATGTAACAATATAAAATACGAAAAATTATATACACATATAAAATATATATATATATACATATTTATTATTTCTATTATTATATATTTATATTATATATATTTAATAATATATTATATTATTATCATATATAAAATAATATTAAAATAATAAAAAATAGCTATGTGTGTGTACATTCCTTAAATAAATTCAATCGTAATATTCTCGTTAATTAAAAATACTAATATAAAATAAGAATAATAATAATAATAATAATATGAGATAAAAATCATACCTCAGGTGACTCGTCCGGTACTTTGCCCATCCAACTGAGGGATAAGATATTACAATCGCACTTGGCGTTATTGTTCTTCTCAAAATGTAGATGCATGATAATTGTAGTTTAGGTTTTCTTTCTCTTCTTGTACAATCGGTCAAACGATACTAACACCAAAAATGATCCTAGACTTCGACCACTTTGATCCAACAACACCAATGGACACGCTAGTCCAATGAAAAATCGACCTTCCTCCTTTCATGACCGTTCAAGGATCCGCGATCGATAATCTCGCGTGGTCACCCAGGAAACGGGCCAATTCTAATGTTCTTTTTTTATTATTATTTCTATTATTTATTATACATATATATATATATATATATATATATATATATATATATTATTTTTTATACACATATATAAATGCAAGCAAATTCTTATCGATCGATTAAATCAATGATATTATTAAAAAGATTATACACATTTTTTTTTATTATCCTCAAAATGTTTTGGTCGTCAAATGAAGTTTTGAAGAAACGATATTTCAATTATTATTATTAATATTATTAATATTATTAATATTATTAATATTATTATTATTATTATTGTTATAATTATTTTTATTCTTTTTTTGTTCTTTCTATTTTTTTCCTTAAAACACAATATTTCTTCTTCCCCCACTCACGTTTTCTTCTTACTTTCTTGTCTTCTTCGTTCTCAAAAATTATTTCATTATGTATATCAATTATTCACGAAGGATTTAAAAACTTCTTCATAGTTGCAGTTTCGCCTGCCGCCATTTTGCCGGTTGAAACCTCCGCCTTTCCGTTTTACCTCTTTCTATCTATCTATCCATCCATCTATCTATCTATCTCATTTCTATTTTCCACTTTTCCTCCCTCATTCTCTCTCTCTCTCTCTCTCTCTCTCTCTCTCTCTCTCTCTTTCTTTCTTCTCAGAAAAATATCGTAGCTGAATTTTTAGGCGCGCGAATTTTCTTCCTTTCCTTTTTCTTTCTCTCTTTCTTTCTCTTTTTCGAAACAGAAAAACAAATATAGGAATAGATAATATATCTAAAAATCTTCAAGATAAACGAAAACTTATATATATATGTATGTATATATATATTTATAACAGATGTGTGTAATCTTGACAAATTTTTATCGCGAGCTTTCGATGCCAAGATTTCGACGCGAGAGTACACGTCCGACTGAGAAAGCTCCGAGCTTTAAACGCACGAGACTTCAAACCCACCACCACCACCATCACCACCACCACCTCCACAATTTCCACCATTTCCACCACACAACCAGCAGCACCAGCACCACCACTAGCACCTTTACCATTGCTATCACCACCTACACCACCATCCACCACTACCAATATACTGGTATAAGTTTACTAATACATATCAATGAAGGCTAGTATATCGACTACTATTACTACTACTACTACTACTACTACTACTATTACTACTACTACTACTATGTTATCGTCGTGCCGTGTTCCACTGCCGTGTATTGATTGCCACCAGGGCGAAACGTTGCTAGTCTCAACGGTACTCTCTCTTTCTCTCTCTTTCTCTCTCTTTCTTTCTTTCTTTCTTTCTTTCTTTTTCTTTCTTTTTTCTTTCTCTCTCACTCACTCTCTTTATTTCTCTAGCTATACTAAATTCCCAGCTTTGAGATACTCCTGCTGACTGAACTGATCTCAAAGTTCCTGACGCCATTCCTGATATATACTATAAATATATTTATATATACAAACACACACGTATTATTTTCACGAACACATATAGGTTTTTATAATTTACAAAAAGAAGAAATAAGTTTAACACAATGTTTCTTTTTTTATATTTTAGTACGTGTTATCAATGAAATTCTTCATTTTTAAAATAACTTTTTAAACTAATATATTTTTGTATTTATATATACATGGTCAAATATACACATATGAGTAGTACATGTACTCACAAACACGTATTGTGTTAATAATTGTTTTCAATGTGTTTATACATTGTTCTTATCTTTTTTTTTTTTTTTTATTATCAACAATTTGTACTTTACTCTTAACATTTGCGTGTGTTTCATTATTGGAAATTTTTAGGATAAAAATAATTCAAAATGACTAAGCTTGAAATATTTTTATACATACATTTCGACTATAGAGAAAAATGTTCATTTAGGCTTGTTTTTATGTCTTCCACGTGTAACATGGTTTTACTTCGAAAAAGATTGGGGAGAGAATGAGCTATTAATATAATTTTAAGATGTCTCGTAGAGATTATGATCGATTTTGATCAACAAGAATGTTTAATGTGATCCTTGAACTGACTAAACTTTTCCATTGGTTTAAACTATAATACATATTCGACGTATTATGTAACATTTATTGTATTTTCTCTTTCGCTTTTTTATTTTCTTATATGTTTTTATCTTATTTTATATAAAATATTAATTATATGCGAATAATATGAGTAATATTACAGACAATAATAATTATTAAATACAAGGTTTATTTATATTTGTATTTACGACGTTTGGTGACATTTAAATCACGTGATAGTAAATGTCATTCATAATTAACAGCTTTTGGCGCGTATTTCGTTTAACTACTTTACCCACGTGTAGTACTCTATTGATACGAATTCATTGAACAATTTGAATACAAATGTCAGCTGTATCGTTTCATTGAAAATCCAACAGATGTCGCTTTTAATATCTATCGTGTAGTATTGCACGCGGTAAATTTTCTTACCGTGTAACATGACATTATATTATTTGCTAATATCGAATAAGTTTACTTGATATTTTATTGAATTTTGATAAGATTATTTGTAAAATTATACACGATGGATTATCAAGAGGAACAACGAAATGAAATCGAAGCTTTGGAATCAATATATTGTGGAGAAATGGAAAGTATGGAAAATTTGTTGGTTGTGTTTTTCTTTCCCTTTTGTTTTTATTCTTATCATAACCTATAAATTTATTGTTTCTTATATTGTATAATATTTAGTAATAAAGTACGAGTATTTTATATTAGATTTTTTTCATGAGAAATTATGTTATTTATATATATATATATATATATATATATATATATATATATATATTATTAAAATTTATATATAAAATTTGATTTGTGATTTAAAATGATTATATTGTTTAGTCTTAAGTACAGAGCCATTCTATTCGTTCGCAATACCAATTAAAACAGAGGAATATGAAGCAGAAACAGACAATGGTTTGAGTTGTCGATTAGAATTTACTTATACGTCAGAATATCCAGACAAACCTCTTGTTGTTTCAATACAAGATCCTGAAAACTTTGAAGAAAGTAGTGCTGAGGAATTGACTAAACATTTGATTGAACAAATCAATGAAAATTTAGGAATGGTAATGGTCTTTACGTTGGTCAGTGCGGCACAAGAATGGATGAATGTACAATGGGATAAAATAAAATTGCACAGGGAAGAATATGCTGCTTTAAAACTTAAAGAGGAGGAAGAAGCTGAAAGAGTAAGCGATGAAATATTGGATTGGCAACTGAGTGATTGGAGATTTGAAATAAGAATGAAAATTCAACATGTTTGTTTAAAAATATAAGTTTATTCAATTAAGTACTGTCCATTTTTGTTGATGACATTTTGTTCATCAAATTTCTGATGTTTACTATCAAAAAACTGAATTAGGTGTATAATAACATTTGCAATGAAAACTAATTGCCAACTCAATATATCAAATTATTATTAGGATTATATAAACGAAAGATCTATGCAAATATTTTCTTTTGTTAGGCATAATAATAATATGTCATTAATTTAATTACAAAGTCTGATCGTTTACTTCGATAGAAAAGATTTGAAGGAACCAGAGTTACCGTAGAAACTTTCCTAAGCTGGAAGGAAAAGTTTGACGAAGAAATGGGTCACACTAAGAGAAAAGAAATGGCAGATCGAGAAGGAAAGAAATTAACAGGAAGAGAATTATTCATGACAGATAGAACCTTAGATCAATCTGACCTTAAATTCCTAGACGATGGTACAAATCACTTTTCGTTTGTAGTTGTTTTCTTTTAAGAAATTATGAATATATACATATATATTTACGATGATATATTTTTGTTAAAAATATCAGGAGATGCAGTGAAAGTAGATGAGAGCTTATTTCAAAATCTGGATGATCTCGATTTGGAGGATGATGATGATGATGAGGATGATCCTGATTATGAACCAAATAACTCTGACAATGAGAGTGCCTAAAAAGATAAATCTAAACTAATCCGATTGTATATTTCGTAAATCATTGTTATTTTATGATGACCATCATCGATAAGTTCATATGATCAAAATATTTGCTAAATTTGTCGAACTTAAAATTGTAATGTTTAAAAGATTCATTTTAAGTATCGATATTATTTAGTGGGTTTTAAAAAAGAAAAGAAAACAAAAAAAACTTGTACACATCAAACATATTGCTGAGGGATAACACTAAAGAAAAGAAAAGAAAAAGAAATGATACATTTTTTCCAAATGATTGGTGCTGCGTTCCCATAATTATATACATACATATATATATATATTTAAAAGTTGCTATCAAATGAAGAATGGTTGTAACTTAATGATTGGTATGATGTGAACAAATGAGAGATGGTTGATTTAAATATGATCGAAATCATTTTTATAAGTGTGTAAATAGAAATTTTCTTTTCATAAAATGCTTTGTTTATTAATTGTTCGTTTATTTTCTTCTCATTTTTCACTGTGTGGCTAGTTTCTTCTATCATAAATCTCTCGTATTTCAAAATGTAGGTAGTATAATTATATGATCGAATATTATTTTAACATTTATAATTCAACATTTATTTATTAGCATCGAAACAATATATCTTATGATCTTAATGAATAGGATATTTACCCTTTTACAATTTTTCTTCTTCGTCTTTTTTTTTGAGACAAAAAATATTTGAATACGCAATAGGAAAAATTGAATTAAAATAAGGTAAATATATATATATATATATCTAAGATATATTTTGTTGAACTTTCAAAAGTATTGGCAGTAATTGAGGTCTATTCGATGTTCAATTGAGATTATTTTTCTATATTTTATTATTATTATTTTGTTTTTTGTTTATTTCATTTTCAGATACAACGTAGGAACCCTTTGACAAAATGTCCAGTTTATGAATTTTCTAAATATTGACATTTCTTTGCATTTTGTTTCGTTCATTTTATTTTCTTTCTTTTTTTTTTTTTTGTTTTATTTTGTTTTAGTTTTATTTTAAGAATAAAAAGATGTGTATGCTGAAAATACTGTACAAAAAATACCAGTTACAATATTTCGTAAATTACAACGATCCTCCTGAGATTTATTATTATCGATAAAAATCGATTTAAAATAAAATAAAATAAAATAAAAAAGAAAAGAGAACATACAAGTGACACAACAACAACTAACTCGACATTATTGTGCAGTTACATATTTTTTTGTTCATGACAGGATAATATAATAATTTTGTTGTTTTGTTTCTTTTTTTTTCTTCATACAACTAACATTGAACAATCAATCTAAATGTCTGTTTTTTTTTCTTTTTTTTTTTTCAATAACTATCTTTTAATTTTTTCGGTAATTAACTTTGATTTGAAAATTACCTTTAAAATTTTATTTCTGCAAATTATTCGATTTTTCGACCGAACGTTATCAAATGTTTTTTAAAGGAAACAAAACTTTTATACTGAAAATTCATTTTGATCTAATTTCAAAACAAAATAATATTCATATTATTTTAATCTAATAATAATAGTAATATTTAAAATAAATAAGTACGATATGTGGTCACATATAAGTACACACGACAAAAGTATGTAAATCGATTGATAAAAAGTTACATTCACGTTTTTCTGAGGAAATTTTTCTGTTTCCTCTTTCTTTCTCACTTACTTACAAACACTTTTTGTTTCTTTTTGTTTTTTTTTTGTTTTTGTTTGTTTGTTAATTAATTATTATAATTTAAATACTGTTCGGTCTGACCATCCTCAACCCTTAACTATTTTTAACAACAACCATATTGATAATTATGAAATATTAATTATATTTTAATACTTTTTTATGATTATATAATCACATTGAATTATTTAATTAATCACTTCATAGTAATAATAATAATAATAATAGTAATAATAATAATAGTATTTAATGAATAGATTCGTTAAGGGCTAAGAAAACGATCGTACTTTTTCAGTCATTAAAATAAATTTAGAAACGAGTGTGTGGTATGTGTTGTTGTAGGTATATGTTTGTGTTTGTGTATATATTTGTATATTTTTGTTTTGTTCACAGGCGCTGCCTTGTTAAACACTCGCCAACACGTTATAATCTGTTGGGAGAAGAACAGGGTTAGTCATAATTAAAATGACATTATTCAAAACAATTTGTTTGTTTGCTTCTATAAATTTTCCTCATTTTTCTTGTTGTTTTTAATTTTACTTCTTTTTTTTTTTTAACCCTTTGAGTGCTCAATACTTTTACCTAAAATGTTATCTAGAAATGGAATAATTTATTATTAATAAAAAAAAAAATAAATAAATTATAATAATAATAAAAATAATTAAATATGATAAACTATTATTATTAATATAATAATTTTAATCTTACATTGTAATAATAAATTATATATTTTTTGTAATAATTAAAATTTTTCTTTCTAAATATATAATTGAATTTCATTAATATAAACATTACATTATATTACATTAGTATGAACAAATATGTATATACGTCGAACAACCCACGATAATAATTTTTACCAAACGCATATATACGTCCATAACACTCAAAGGGTTTTAAACATTTAGCCAAACGATAACTATTTTTTAAATCTACATATATTATTATACACATATGAAGTTTTTCTTCATTTATTTCTTATCACATTATTATTTTTATCAACAATTAACATTTATATTTTCTTTTTTTACATAAATAATATTTGTCGAGAAATATTTTAAAATAAGAAATATTTCCTATCATTTGGCTAAATGTTGAGAATTTTTAAAAAATTGGGGCAAATAGGGAAAGGGCGAAATCCTGACAAAAACGTTTTGTTTCTTTTTTTTTTTTTTACATTTATAATACCGTAAATCTTTGATAATGAAAAAAAAAAAAGAAAAAAATATCAATTCACACTCTCACGAGATAATTAATAATTAATTCAATTGTTCGTGTCACAATTATCACATTAAGCATAATTTACTTATTAAATTGTATCATTTTTATAAAGTTTTATGTTACACACATCATAGAAACACATGCGACATACAAGACGACAATTCCTACTTTTTTTAATACCTAAGCTTATAAGAGAGAAGAAAATAATATTTTTGCCTTGTTTTTTTATTAATATCAAAATGAGAATTTTCAAGTTTTATCAAATAAAAATAGAATTCTTTTTTTTTATTTAGAGAAAAGAAAAATAATTTCAATATTGTAAAATAATACTAATAATTAAATAAAATAATAATAATAAAATAAATTATTAAATTTGGATTAATTTCTCATAGAAACGATAGAGATAATTTTTCTAATATTTTCTAATATTAATAATAATAATAATAATAATATATTATAGATTAAATAAAAATTAAATAAATTTTCTAATATTAATAAAAGGACAAAAAAAATCAAATATTTTCTTAAAAGAGTTTTGTTTTTCTTTTTTCTTTCTTTTTTCTAATTTGTAAGAAACTTATCTACACTTTGGTGAAATTATTTTTTTTTTTAAATATATTATTTCATACATATATACATATACAACTTTAAGGGAAGAAAAAATAAATAATAATAATCATAATAATAAATAATAGTAATAAATAAATGAAAAGAATAAAATACAATTGTGACAGATTGTTAAAGAGATAGAACCCATTCATACGAATAGAATAATAGTAAATAAATAATAATACCAATTATTAAATACCAATTATTGGCCAAAAAACCCCCAAAAAATGCAACAGCGCAAAAGCGAGCCACTTACAATATTAGTTGTTTTATCACTTATCTTTTAAAATTTAGGATACTTGGTTGGATCAGGAGGATCGATCATACGATTTAAGGATATGGAAGGACTAGTTATATTATTTTAGGATAGGATTAAAATATGTTTCCTTATTAACAGTAAATCTTTTTGATGAACGTAATATCTCAATCACAAATGATTTAATTTAAATATAATAATAAAAATGAATTATTTGAAATTAAATATAAGATATGAAGTAAACACACATATAATACACGTGTATCGAATAAATAATAACATTTCTAAATTGTTTAATTATATTTTATATATAAAATATAATATAATAATATATAATATATACTCTATAATTATATATATATATATTTTATATAATATTATATTATATATATAATTTTAAAATATAATTTTATATAATATTATATTATATATCTATATTTAATATAATATAATAATATATATCATATATAAATATAAAATCTACGAAATATTTTTATGTTTTATCTAAAATTATTACTTTTTGAGATTTTAATTAAATTAAATTTATACAAAATCGAATTGTATATTTTTACTTTCTTGAATTACTTTCAATAGTTCAAAATGAAGACCAAAAAAAGAAACATTATATGATTATTAACCTTTTCTAACTTCATTTTGTTTAATACTGTCAATTAGGACGAATGAGGAGGAGGAGTATATAAAGGATGTTACAATGCAAAACGACACCCGTTATATATGATATTTTTTTGTTAGTAATTAGTTTTATGAATGGAACATTAATATTTTGATCTTTCTTTCACTCATTCTGTCATTCTTCTTCTTCTTTTTCACTTAATCATCATGCAAATTACATCAACGTAAAAAGCACACACACACACCCACATACATATTGCCATTTGATCACATGGTAGAGCACGATTCTTACATTGAAAATAGTTTTTTTACACAAACAAATAATATGCAAACTGTTTTCTATAAAAAGAAAAATTAACAAATCAAAAAAAAGAAAAAACAAGACAAGCATAAAGAAAAAAAAATTAGCAAATATAAATATATTATATATATATATATATAAATCTCTTTCTCTCTCTCTCTCTCTCTCTCTCTCTCTCTCTCTTTCTCTCAGTTTTTTTTACCATGACACACAGTAAATAGATTTTCTACTACCAGAAATCTTAGTGATTTTTTTTTCTTTTTTTTTTCTTTTTTTTTTATATATATAATACCCTTCAAACATCCCCACCATCCGGTGAAATCCGCTACAGATGTTTTAAATCGTGGCGGATTTCTACAGTATCTCTGAAAAAGATTAATCAACGCTTCAGCTGGGCTTTTGCTTAGCAAAATATAATAATAAATGAGCTTAATGAAAGATTTCTTCGAATAAATTTATTATTATTATTAGAATTATTATTGTTAGTAATGGCTGTGAGTGGGGGAGATGATGAGAAGATGAAAAGAGAAAAAATGGAATTTTCAATATACAGATTGGTATTTTCATTAGCACGTTGAGCGTCACGTGAATTTTTAGGGAAATTCTTGTCAAGCCACAGGTGTTACTTTGTATTGAAAAATAATTGAACGTGTCAGTCACTTGTGACGGACGTGGCCTAAACTGAAAGTCTAATGTCAGTCACCGATGGCTGGCGTGGCGTTCAACGTGTTAGTTTGTTATTTCTTATTAACACGTTGAACGCCACGTGAATTCTTATAGAAATCTTGGTCAGGCCACGCGTCAACCATCAACCATCAAACGAAAGGTTGATCGTCAGGCACCTGCACCTGACATGGTCTGAACGGGAAGTTCAGTGTCAATCATTGTCGACTGACGTGACACTCAACGTTTTAATGACAAAATAATAATGATAATATGATTTAAATTATATTCTAATAAGCGGATAATTATAATGCCAATCGTTAAATAAAAAAACAAAAACAAATGAAATATGAGTAATACTCGTAGTAGCAGTTATTAGAAAGTTATCGAATAAAAATTAGAAAAAATAAAACCAAAAAGAATAAGAAATAGAAATAAATTAATAAAAGAAACAACCTTTACAAATATAAATTAATTCTTTAATTATATATACTACTTGTTTTTTTTGTTTGTTTATTAGCGCGAACATAATAATAAGCTTAGGGAAGCTTTTGTTAAAAATTGAGCTACGTCAAAAGCTAAAATAAATGTCGTTTTACTTTTCTTCTTTTCTTTCTTATCTCGTATTCTTTACAAAAAAAAAAAAAATAAAAATAAATAAATAAATAAAAAAAAAAAAAAATACAGCCATTATCGCAATGGGTTTAAAAATATAACCCCATTAATTGCACAACATTATTTGTTATCGTAATAATCTTACGCAAAAAGAAAGAACATAATCAATTTGGTGATATTATCTAAAAAGATAAGAAATGAGAAGAAAAGAAAAGAAAAGAAAAGATAAATGAATGCGCATAGTAATACGTTAATAATATTATAAGCAATTGAAATAAATAAACGTGCAAGTTACGTTCAAGCTATAAATACCTAATTAATTAATTAATTAATTAATCAATTAATCAATTAATGTTAACTATCTAAAACTACAAAATTTGTATCGTTCTTAACTAATCCTACCAAACACGTCACGTCACACACAGTTCACGTCACACGTTGGGACTTATTTTCTTGCGGTTGAAATTATTGTTCTAATCTATCGATGATTATAAATCAATCAAAATTAATCATTCTTTCGAATTAATTTCTACGGCTTTTTATAGAGAAAAAAAAGATTAAATAATACTAAATCTTATTTTATCTGTATTGATTTTATACGAATGTTTGGATATGTGCTATCGAAGGATTTATTATTTGACTAATTGAAATGAAAATAATGTTGTATAAATAAAATAATGACTTACTTGTCTGGTAATACACGAGGTTCGGCATAATCACTTGGCCAATCATATAAATTTGGCAGTGGACTATCATAATTGGCATCATACATTTTACTGACAATAAATTGTCGTTTATCCTTTGGCTCGGGATATTCGCTAGCTAAACCACCTGTTCATTTAAAATAATAATTAGATCAATGAACGATGATCATTATTGAAAAAAACAATTATTAGATTGTATTACATACTTTTGGCATAAGCATAATTAGCTATTTTAACAGCAATATCGATAGAACATTCACGAATGGTACTCAAGGGTGGATATAAACTACCCATTTCAAGATCTTCATTAGTCACATGATCGGCTATTGATTGAGCAGAAATGAGGAATAAATCTTCAGTGATATGATGCACTCCAGTTGCAATAACGCCTAATGCAATTCCAGGAAAAATGTATGCGTTGTTACCCTGGCCCGGTTTGTAAGTTTTCCCATTATGTTTCACTTCGCCAAAGGGTGAGCCAGATGAGAATATGCATCTACCCTAAAATAAAACAAAAGATAAGAAATGATTATATATTAAACGTTTTAGAAATGATTCAAATAACTTACATCTGTAAAATCGTAAGCTTGTTGTGCAGTACACTCAGCTTTACTTGTTGGATTACTCAAAGCAAATATCAATGGTCTTTCGTTGTTCTTTGCCATTTCTTTGAGAACTTCTGGGGTGAAAGCACCGGCAGCTGCCGAGGCTCCTATTTGAACGATTAGACTTTAGATAAAACAATTGGTACGTGATCAATGAGTAAATGGGTTACTTACCAATCAAAACTGTTGGCTTAATTTCCCGAACAACATCGATCAATGATTTCATTACCTTGTAATCTTTAGCGTACCAAATTTTATGACCCTCGAGATTACCCTCAGGACGATTTTTAACCAACAAACCATCGATATCCATCATCCAAATATTATTTCTAGCTTCGGCTTCTGTACAACCGTCAGCTTCCATTGCTTTCACGCATAAATCAGCTATTCCTATTGCTGCCTGTTTTTTTTTTAATTTTATCGTAATATTAGATAAAGCTTTTTAAAGTACGTGTTACTTTTTTTTAAATAATTATGTTATTACAAATTTAAAAACTTATTGATTAATTAATTGTCAACAAAAACAAAGTAAAGTACATGTCTGCATACCTCACCAGCACCAAGAAATACAAATTTGTTATTAGACATTTTTCTTTTTGTTATTCTTTTCGATGCAAGTATACCAGCAACTGCTACAGCAGCTGTTCCTTGAATGTCATCGTTAAAAGTGCAATATTTGTCACGATATTTGTCCAGAAAACGAAAAGCATTGTGATTTCCAAAATCTTCAAACTGCAACATTTGAAATATATATAATTATTAGATAAAATAAAAAACAATTTACCATTATATGTATATTGAAAATGATGAAATTACTTGAATAAGAACGTTTTGTCCATATTTTCGTACACAAGCAGCCATAAATTCGTCGATCAATTCATCATATTCAGCACCTTGACTTCTTGGTTTGTTTAAACCAATGTAATGAGGATCATCACGTAGTTGTTCGTTATTTGTACCAACGTCTATAGTAATTGGTAAACATTGATGAGGTTTTATACCAGCTAAAGCAGTGTAAAGTGCCAATTTTCCAACTGGTATTCCCATACCACAGGCACCTAAATCACCCAAACCTAAAATTCTCTCGCCATCGGTAACACAAATTGCACGAACTGCTTGTTCTGGCCTGATAACAATTAATTACCAATTTTATTCAAATAAATAATCATTTATTTTTTCTATGTGTATGTGTGTAATCGTAGATTTGATTTGAATTTAGAAATGCATACAAACCAATTGTTGAGAATCTCATAAATGTGACCTTTGTCGTATATTGTTATAAATAATCCACGTGGTCGACGATATATGACACCAAATTTTTGACAAGCTAATCCAACAGTTGGTGTATAAACAATTGGCATCATTTGTTCGATGTTTTCACTTAATAATCGGAAAAATAATCTTTCGTTTCTTTCCTGTTGAAAATACAAACAAACAAAATAATCTATTTAATTTTTAATATTGTTAAAGATTTATTATTTATGAGATGTTATTGTAAATTTATAAAAGAAACGAATATTTATCGTTACCTGTAATTCGACAAGGTAAAGATAACGATTTAAATCTTCGGTATATTTCATAACCGAAGCCTTGCATAATGCCAATTGTTCTTCTTGAGTTTTAAATCGTGGTGGTTGGAGACCATGAATTCCCAATGATATTCTCTCCTTCAGTGTAAAAGCCAAACCCTGTTAGATGACATTTATAACGTTATTAAATTATAACTTATCATTTATTATCGTAAATTCTTTCTAACAAACCACAAACTTACACACATAGGTTTACACACATTTTTATGGCTTTGAACAAATACATACATACTCATATTAATTTCTTGAAAATAAACTTTAGTAATTCTTATCTTAAGTAGACTATTAAAAAAAATACATTTTTCAAAATTAAAATTAAGTTATTTATGAAACATAGTTTCTTTGTTTTATTAATATATATTTTATGTAATATATATTAATAATTATAAATAATAAAATATATTATTTATTATATTTAATATTATATATATATAATATATAATTTATAACATATAATATATTATACTAGTATAGTAATGTTATATTAGAGTATATAATATTATATTATTATATATATATTATATATACTCTCTGTTATATTTTATATTATATATATTATTATATATAATATTATATATTTGTAATATTAATTTAAATAATATAATATTAATTTTTTTAATAATATTAATTTTAATTTTATTAATATTATATTTAATATTATATATAATATATTGTATTATTTATTTGTAATAAATATAATAAGATAATAAATTAATCTCTTAAAAATAATAATTGGTCCTTTATCAAATTTGAAGGTGCTTATATTCTACATAAATTCGATAAAATATTAAAATAATTTTTAGTTTCTTATTATTTAATAATTATACCTTATTCAAACGAGGATCTCTGAGATGTCCGATACCCTTAACCATGTTGATAGGAACAACATCTCCAGAAACTTCGTGAATATCCCTTTGTCTCGTATCCTTTATCGCAGGATGTGAAGGTGGTAAAACACGTGCCCATGATCCTCCACAATTTCTGCTGCAAGCTGATCTAATTTAAATAAATAAATAAAAAAGAAAAGAAAATTATAATTAACGTTAGATAATAACATGAATATAATTATTATCATTATTAATTTGATTCATATGTGTGATATACAATATGGTTATAGCAATTATTCAATGATATATATATATCATACTTTTATTACACTCGTGTAATAAATTAATCAAAATTGGTAGCGTGGGAATAAAAGTGGGTTTTTTTCCTTTTCTTTCTTTTCATTTAATGACGTCAAAAATATCCTGTTAATATGACCAACACCAAGTTAGTTAGAACCATTTAGTATTATGATGATTCATACAACTCACGTTTATAAAAAGATATCAATGGTAAGCAGGAAATATTATAATTAAACTATGACGATTAAACGAATTGAAAGAAATTTCATGTGAATTATTAATTGTACGTTTAACATTCTTCGAATATTTTTCTCGAAAGGAATAAATAAATAGTGCATGTGCAGAAATGAAAGTAGTATAGTAACCTTTTTGGCATGATGCCTAAGATAAGACCAAAAATTCGTCACCTAGAAGCGGGGCGGGGCAGGGCGGGGGGGGCTGATCGTAGTAAATTTAAATCACGATTCGTTTAAGAATTATTGTTAATTGATAATTAATTTTTAAAATATATTTATATTTATGTAATAAAACGTGAAATATTTGCAAAAATTCAATACAACTAATACAATCTTTTATTGTCAATACAATTTGGTATTTGTTAACGTTACGAATGAATGATTGAATATTTTTGTTTTCTTTTTTTAATACTCTCTTTCAAAAAAAAAAAAAAAAAAAGAAAAAAAAAATCTCGTGGGAGAGAATTTCGAAGAAAAATCATAGTGTTGTAAAATGGAAGGTTTTACATTTAACTTGTAAAAATTTTCCATCCATCTCGTGTCACAACCTTGAAGTTTCTATTTCGAGTAGCTGTCAGTTCGTACGGGTCATTCGCATCGTAGAAAATAAATTCACTTGAAAAGTATTTTCAATTGTTTACTAAAGACCACAGGTGTTCGTGACAAGTAATTAATTGAAAAATTAGGTTGTGATATGGTGAACATAAATGAAATGTTATTTTTTTTATATATATACATTTTAGAGGCATTCTTTTCTATTTTATTATTATTATTATTATTCATCGATAGAACTGATGCCAAACAACTTGTTTACACAAGTATCGTACATAATATTGCATTTAAAACGTCCATTGCATTTGGATCTATTTAAAAAGTTATTATTAAACGAGAATAATATAAAAACAAAACAACAACAAAAATGTTCAAATTAATCGAATAAATTGTCAGGGATTCTTTTGACATTTGACATTTTGCAATATAATTCTAAATGGAAATGTCTATCAATAGCATATGTTAGTATTTTATCATTTCTATAGAAAGATAGATGATGATAACGTTTCATACGTATGCTTATCAAACCTAACTTCACTTAAACTAATTAACGGTGTGTGTGTATATATATATATACAGAGTTGTATAATATATTGAATACGAATATAGGCTAGGAGAAATAGTAATTCCAAGGATTTTGATATTTCGATCGATGAAAGTACTGACTCACAGACGCTTTATGGCATTTCTAAAAATATAATTCAAATAAAAAAGATTATAACTGTTTATAGATATTAACAGAATGAAAAGATATTTTTACATTTTTTATTATATCCAATGTAGAATCTTAAATGTTTTTTTACGAGAGATTAGAGTTGTCCATTATTATTATTATTCTTTTTACCTTGTAGAGTATATAAAATTTGTGGTATAATAAAAGAAGAAAAGAAAGGAAAAAATTGTTATACCAACAAATAGATAAAGAATAAAATAAACAAATATTTTTAGATTATTATTTATATATATATATATATTATTTCATATATATATTCTATATATTCTATATAGATTTTCTATATTTAATAATTAAATTTAAAAATTAAAAATTAAAATTTAAAAATTAAATATAATATATTTCTATATATATATATATATATATATATATATATATATATATATATTAATATTTAATTTAATAATATAATTACATAATATATATAAATATAATATTATTTTACTAAAATATAAATTTTAATTTATTAATATTATTATAATTTATTTTATAATTTTTTTATTAATAATAATTTAATGTATATTAATTTTATTAATGATAATTAATATAATATAATAGAATATATATTGCCTAATATTATTATTATTATTATTATTATTATTATTATTAATATTCTTTTTTCCCAGTAGCATAAATAAAATTTGTGATACACAAAAAAATTAAAAGAAAAGAAAAAATTAGTATATCAATAAATAAACATTAAGAATAAAATAAACAAATATTTTTAGATTATTTCTATAACTCTATATATATATATATATATATATATATATATAATCGTAAAAGTATTCTACGCGAGATTAAATTTGTCTATTATTATTATTTCTCGTGGCATATAGCCAGATTTGAGAGAACAAACCTCATGTCAAAAATGCTTACATAACTAATCTTCTTTTAACGAAAGCGACATCGCGAAAAATATATTTAGGTAAGAAAATAAATGTCTCATAAAATAAAAAAAAAATAAAAATAAAGAGAAAAAGGTGGGAGGTGGGTGGGGGGGGGTGATTCTTCGTTCCAAGTATTAAATCATTTTCGTTATATTGTCTTTACGTATGATTATTATTATGTCACACACGTAGCCATATGTACATACACACACACGTTTGTATTACGAAACTTGACGTCACCCTTCCTCCCGCAACAACCTTGTTCATTACGGTTTCCTCATTGCCATTAAATGATCATATTTAAACTACCATAATACCGTTCAATTATTATTATTATTATTATCTCGTTTGAATTCTTGTAATTTTTTGTAATCTTCTTTGAATGAATTATTTTATTTCACTTCATTGAACACACACTTCTCTTTATTTCTTTTGATTTATTTCTTTTCTTTTCTTTTTTATATTTCTATTCGTTATTTCCAATCGTTTATCTAGAAGCTTGTATTTGAGTTAGAAAAATCAATTGAAATTGACATAAAGGTATTCATTGATAGGATATAAGATAGAATCAAATATAATATATATAATAATAATAATAATAATAATAATAATAATAATAATAATAATAATAATAATAATAATAATAATAATATAATAATAATATATAAATATATAATAATATATTATTATTATTATTATTATTATTATTATTATTATTATTATTATTATTATATTATTATTATATATAATTATATTATTATATATTTATATAGAATTATTATTATATATTTATATAATATTTTATTATATTATTATTATATAATTATATAGAAATATAATATAAATACAATCAAATTCTATTAAAAAAAAAATAAAATTACGAAGGAACAATCATATTAAATATTAATTTCTTTGATAGAGTGTTATATAATATCTAATCTATATGATATCGAAGTTTACTAAGAAAAATTTATCAAAGAGAGTGAGTTTGAATACGGTTTTTTTTTTCCTTTTTTTTTTCAATTGATTAGAATTTTGATAATAGTTGTCAACCAACAGTTAGGATTTAAAAAGGAAAAAAAAGCAGATGAAATGTATTAAATAGTATTATATAGTATTTATACATTGAATAGTTACAACTTACAGATTGATACGTCCTTCGATCAATTTTCTCCTACGTATAATACAGTTCATCATGAAACGAATAATATACTTCTGACGATATATTACATATAATATTATTATGTTTTCGAAATATTAATTTGAATGATTTGAATCTCACAGAAAACAAATACAAATAATTTTAAATTAATAATAAATTTAATAAGATACATTTATTCTGAAACCCATTCGGTTTGAACGTTTCTAACTGAATGACTAGTGTTAAAAAAAAAAAGCATAGTTATCAAAAAAAAAAAAAAATGAACGTTACATTAATTACATTGACGAACTAATACGCGTGTCTAAGCAAGCGTGTTGTGTTTCTTATTGTTTCGATAATACCTCTTTGTCTTGATTCGTTACAAGACTTAACGATTGTTAAGAACTTGCCTTGAATAAATATAGTTAAATGATTGTTCAATTCAATATATTTGTGATAATAAAGTAGATAATAAAAAAAAAACAATAATAAACGTAACTTAAAAAACATAACGTTATTCTGTATTTGTTTTTTAAAAATATGCGATAATAAAATTTCTCATAAATATTTTACTGAGAAAAAATAAGGTAATATTTTTGTATCTTTTTTTGCTGATAAAAAAATGCGAATATGAAATCACTAAAATGTTAGTTATGGGTATTTTAAATAACTTGAAAAAATAACCTGGTTAAGGTTATAGGTTTATATATATAATTATATTTATTATAATATATAAATTATATATTAATTATAATATTAAATAATATATTATAATTTATAATATTATAGTAATATATTATAATTTATAATATTTTAATAATATATTATAATTTATAATATTTTAATAATATATTATAATAAATATTATATATATTTATTATAATATATAAATTATAAAATTAAATAATATATATATTATAATTTATAATATTATATATTTACTATAATAAATTGTATATAAATTATAATATTAAATAATATATTATAATTTTTATAATATTATAATAATATTATATTATATTTATAATTATATATTTATAATATAATATTAATATAAAAAACTATATATTATAATAACTGTAACTATATTATAACATTAACTATATAACCTATTACAGGTTTATATATTAAGGTATATTAAACCTTAATTTGTCTTATTTTAAATTACATTTAGAAACAAAAGTTTATTGAATATTTCACACTTTGAAATGTAATATAAAACGATAAAATAAAAGAGGAAAATCGTGTGTAAATTTATAAAAAAAAATCTCATTGATTCGTTTTCTCGTGAAACAAAAACTGTTGTTTTGTCTATTACTAGAAAAATAATCGAACAACAGATGTAAAATGTTATACATGAGCAATAAACTTCCGTCTCGTATATTTGAGAAATGAAGAAAAAGGTTTTGTGAACATCTGTTCGTTCATTATTTCGATGTACTATGTTAAAGGTATCATTTGACGTTAGGAAATTGAACTAAAAGTTCTATCTACTTTAAAGCTTGGCAAAGATAATCAAGTAGGTAAAACCGATGGAAAAATTTTCTATATGGGTCGATTATATTTGCCATTAGCTCATTCGTGCAACTAGGACACGAAAATAAAACCTTTACAAATAATTTATAATGATAATTGGATATAATCAGAAATGTATAAATTAAAGTTAAGATTAATTCAATGGATTATAATTTATTAATTGTAATATTAAATAAAAACATTGCTTTATTTTAAACAAAATTTGCCATTAGCACATTCGTGTAACTAGGACACGAAAATAAAACCTTTTCAAATGATTTGATGTAATAAGAAAATAAATTAAATAATAATAAATATTGTAATATTAATTATATATATTTTTTCTATATTTAATATTAATTATATTAATAATTAAATAATTGAATATAATAATAAATGTATAAATTAAAGATAAAATTAATTCAATCGATTATAATTTATTAATATTGTAATATTAAAAAAAAAAACATTACTTTGTTTTAAACAAATAACATATATAATAAACTTATTGTAATATTTATAGACAAAAAATGGACATTTTTGTACGATAATATTTATAATTTGAATATTTCGAATTTAATTACGATTTATCGACTTTCTAACGAGATAACCTGCTACAAATTATTTATCTTATGTTTCCCCAATGAGTCATTGTCAGCATGAGATTTCCTCTCTTCTACATCATCTAACGGTTCATTTATAAACGTATGAGAATTTTATCATATGAAAGGACAGGCAAAAAGAAACGTGAAAGAGATGAAAAGATTCAAGGTGTTTGACCTTTTCAATAATCCACGTAGACTTCACTCTCGACTATTAGAATGCAATTTTAATTTCATAACGTAAACCAATCCCATATTTTTCACTGAACAAAAATATTCATAAATATTATACATAAATAAAAATGAATTTTGTTTAAAATGAATCAAATAATTCAATTAGAAAAAAAAGGGCACAAAGTATAAATGAGAATAAAAGTACGTAATGTAAATTTTGAAGTATAAAACAAGGAATAGGATTAGGAGGAGGAGGAGGAGGTGAACGAGGAGGAATAGTAAGAGAAAAAAATGAAGTATTGACAAATATAAAGGGCACAACACAACGATAATAAAAGGAATCCTAAACCCCGGCCTGGTATCGATCGGCGGATGCTTCGAAGCGAAGTGTACTCCTATTTTCAGCACCGCATTGCGGCAGAAGCGAGGTTAGCACAACTCAGATGTGAGAGAGGATGTCTGTCTCTTAACTATACTTCTCTACTATATTCGTTAATATCCTAAATGTATACACAATATTACGAAGAAAAAATTTAATTCAACATAATCGTGTCTCTCAAAAAAATAATTTTCAAACAATTTTTATATCACACTATAACACACATAATTAATATAAAATTAGGCACGTGTTCAATAATTTGCAATATGATAGACACACAAAAATATATATAATCGAGTTATTTATTGATTCTTAACCGACATTAGGTTTGTGTTGATGTTTGGCCATTTCGATAGAACTATAGTTGTGAAAATATATTTTAAATAGGAAACAAAAATTAGATAAAAATGAGGGTAGGAATTTTCGTTAAGTTCGATTTTACTATTCCTTACTACTTGCATCAAATTGATCAATGAAATAATAATGATTATAATTATTATCTCGAGTTAGAATGGAATAATGAAATAAAATTAGTTGATAATTCATACGAGTTAAGAAAAGGGGATGGGGAGAGTTAACAAATGTCTTATAAAATGTGAGTTTTTTTTTTTTTTTTTTTACTTACAATATAGATTTCTGCAGGACGAACATCTCGATGTGTGTCCTCGTGTGTGTTATGTTCTATCACAGCTGATCACCTCCCACCCAATAAGACTTGGCGCGCGACTGCGCTCTTATGGGTTTTATAAAAGGGCACAGTTGCACCACCACTATTGGTAGTATCGAACGAGATTTTCTGAAATTCGAGAATACTGTCAGCAAGTAGGAGGTTTTTACTTTCTCTATGCTCGACACAAACTGTTGGTTTCGTTGTCGTCGCGTCGTTGGTTGGTTGGTTGGTTGGTTGGTTGGTTGGTGGGTTGGCACCAGGTATAACACTAATCAACTTTGTGTTTGTGTCCATTAGCAGGTAAAAGCGCAAGCGCGAGATCTTCCTTTCCTTTATCAAAGTTTCGTCATAATATAAAATGATGTTTGAAGATAACACACGACCAAAGCGCTACCTTTCATTGATCATAACCGACCGACCGAGTTCAAACTTACGTTCATTCTGAAACGTTAGAGGGCGTAAGTCACGTGGTTTCTTAATAGTAAATCAACACATTCATGTACAGTCACTCACAGTTTTGTTCATTCATTCATTTCTTTCATTTTCTTTTAGATGGAACTTATAATTTTTCTGTTTTTTTTTTTGTTTATTTTCTAATGTATTTTGTTACACATGTTGTAATTAAAATTTGAGAAAAAATGTCATTTTAAATTCTATATTGTAATATCATATCGTACTATTTTATTCATTTTTAAATATTATTCTTTTCTATTTCTTTTTTTCTTTCTTAGATATTATATGTAATTACTTACTCGTGTGTTAAAAATATGTGAAATCTAATCTGAGACCTTGTTTTATGATTTAATTTAATTTAATATAATTTATATAATTATATTAAATATTAATATAAATAAATATTATTATATTATAAGAATAATAATATATCAAAATATATATTTTGATATATACCTGGTCAAAACGTGGAAAATAGATTGTTATTGTTGAACTGCATAACTAAATGCGTTAACTGCATACTAATGTGCAGTTAATTGTGCATTTAATCTAAACAATAATTAATTATTAGGAAACTAACATAAGTGGAATTTTTGGTAGATATTTTAATTTGTATTTTTAATTTTAAATAAAGAAACAAAATGAAAAAAAGAAAAAGAATTGAACAAAAATATGACGAGTTTATCGTTTCGAATCTCGATTTTATTTAAATTAAGTCGACCATACAATCCTCTCTTCTCTTCTCTTCTCTTCTCTTCTCTCTCACTCTCTCATTCTCTCTTTTTCTTTTTTACTCTATTTTCCGTTGTGCAGGGAATTATTTCAAGCACATCTCTGGTTAACGATCTTCCAACTGCGTGCTCTTGAATGAAAGCCTAGTTTCAAGTGCAATGAAATACAGTTTAATGTTGCCTAAACGATGTACCATCGTTAATTCGAAATAGTAATTGCAAGTAAACATTTATTTATTGTTTCCAAGGTAAAAAATAAATCTCTCTATCTCTCTCTCTTTCTTTCTTTTCCTATCGGTAACGTAAAAATATTATTAAAATAAAACTAAAACAATAAAAATAAAGAAAGAACGTATATTAAAATTAGAAATAATAAAGAAAAGGAATTGTGATAGATATATGTAGTATAAAAAAACATATGTGTATATGTGTTAAAGTAATCGTATATTCAATAATAATTATAATAATATTATTAATAATAATAATGGGAAGCATAAACGTGAGAAGAGAATATGTTGAGAAACGTTTAACAACGAATTTGTTTGGTTTAACTATGAAAATCAAATTCACCATAATATTCACCATAATCATTCATTTATTTCTTTCGTTATATTATTTTTGTTTTTAATTGTTCCTTTTTCATTTCATTTCATTATTTGTTTATGATAAGATTCTTTTATCAGTGATGGCGAAGTAGGTGGAGGAGGGGGAGAATGAAAATGAAGAAAAAAAACAGGATTAGGTGTATTTTGAAAAAAAAAGTTTGATGATTTTATTTTGTCTTTTTGTTTATTTATATTTGTATTTTTATTCTCGTACTATTCTTTCTTTCGTTTTATGGTATGAGGAAAATGTAGGAGGGTTGAAAAGAGAGACAAGGAGAGTGAAAGAGAGAGAGAGAGATAGAAACGATGATGATGATGATGATGAAATCGGCATCATTTACAATATTGATTACAACTTATATATAATATATATATATTTATGTATCATGTAATATGAGATTTGAGCAAAGGCAAGAGCCTCAAAACAGAATAAGAAAATATATCCCCACCTGAAGTATGACGGATATCGTGGCCATCTTTTTATGTTCACCATTATCCTATTCGAAAAGGAATATCTTCGTATTATTTTTTTATTTATTTATTTAAAAAAATTTTGTTTTTATAATATGTAATAATCAAGTTATTATTTTTAAAAGATCTATTGAATGATTTTAATGTTTTTCAATGTGTTTTATATATATTATATTATATTAAATATAATTATAATATATAAAAAGTATATATAAATTATACAAAAATTATATTAAATTGAAATTAAAAAATAAATTATTATATTATATAATAATTATATAAAAATTAATTAAATTATATTATAATTATATTAAATTTAATTACATAAAAATATATATTATATAAAAATTATATTAAATTGAAATTAAAAAATAAATTATTATATTATACAATAATTATATAAAAATTAATTAAATTATATTATAATTATATTAAATTTAATTACATAAAAATATATATTATATAAAAATTATATTAAATTGAAATTAAAAAATAAATTATTATATTATATAATAATTATATAAAAATCAATTAAAATAAATTTAATTATATTTAAATATAAATTATATAAAAATTATAATATATATATATAAATTGATAGATAAAAAAAAAGGTGAGGCCCTAAAAGTTCAAACGTCGTATATTGCAGGAATTCTGGTAATTATTTTTTCATTATTTTCTTTTTTTTTTATTTATCTATTATATGTTGAGCCTTGTAATATATATATATATTATATTATATTTTTCTATTTTGTATTAGTTCTTTTTTAAAATTCCACGAGTACATATTATTTTTTTTATAAATAAAGAAAGAGAGAAGGAGAGAGAAAGAGAGAAGGAGAGAGAGAGAGAGAGAGAGAAAAGGAAAGGAAAGAAAAAATTCCTGCAAATCTACGATGTTTCTTCCTTGCTCGAAGATTTTCCTTTTTTTTCGATGGTAGAAAATAGGATGATGATGATGATGATGATGATGATAATGATTTAAGGCTATTTTTTGTTTTTATTAAAAAATGAATAAATGTTCAAACTATTTCGTTTGAAATATTATTTTCAGGTTTTAAAGAAAAAGAAAAGCATGTGATCGAAGGAAGCTGTTCATTTCGTTAGAATTTTTTCAAATATTTCTTTTTGTTTCTTTTTTTCTTCTATTTGTTTAAATAATTGTGTACCTTTATTTCCCTTTTCCATTTTATTCGTCGAGATCTCGTTGAAATTATTCTAATCATTTATGCGACGACTTTTTATCGGTTCTTTCCTCTTTAATCTCTGAGATTTTTTTTTTTATTCTTTTTTATTTTTTTATTATTTTTTTTTTTTTTAATATTCGCGAGGTTAATTGGTACGGAATGCCAAGTGTAGTATGATAATATGTATTTTAATGTATATGTAATTTATGTGTTATTTATGTAATGTATAATGTAATGTGTGTTAGAGTGATGACAGCAGCAGTTCGAACGGATTAAATGTAACGATATTTACAACGTGATAGTTACATACAAGCAGTATTATTATTTTTTTTTCTCCTTCTTCTTCTTCTTTTTTTTTTTTCTTCATAGTGCCAATTTAGGTATTACAATTTACTAATAATAATAATGTTTTTTTACTCTGTATCTTTCATTACTTTTTTTTTTGTTTTGTTTCTCTTGTTATTATTATTATTATAATTATAATAATTATTATTATTATTATTACTATTATTATATATATATATATTGTTTGTTCATTTGTTTAATCATCTTCTTTTTTTCTCATGAATAACATATATAAATTAATAATAAATAGAAACGATTATTGGTTTCACACTTATTCCTACGAATGTGTATTTGTTTTTTTTTGTGTTTCCTTTTTCTTTTCTTTCTTTCTTTTATACCTTTCATTCTCACCCTCTCTCTCTCTCTCTTTTTCTCTGTGCTTTTAATGTTTTTTTTTTGTCTTTTTCACTTATTTATTTATTTATTTATTCACACACTCTTGGATTTTATATCACATACACACAACGTGGGGTCCTCAAAAGTGAAAACCTAAACATTTGGGATAAGTTATCAATCAACGCATTATAAACCTATTAAAAAATTTTCACAATATAATCTAACGCGTACACAATTACAGTATTGCTACCTACTTTTATTTATTTATTTTATTTTATTTTATTTCATTTTATTTTATTTTATTTTATTTTATTTATGTGTGCGTCTATAGATGCACGTCATTTGATATCGAATTCGGAAAACCTTTTATTTTTTGCTATCTCTTTCTTTCTCTTTCTCCCTCTCTACCTTTCTCTCTTTCTCTCTCTCATTCTGTATAATTTTTGTTCTCTTTTTCAATATCATTCGTTCACCGATCGATTTTTTCAAACGTCGATTTGTTTATTCTATTTTTTTTTCTTTTTTTAATTTCATTTTATTTCCTGCAATCATTGAAATTTCATTTCAATGATTTTTAGGCACAAATAGAATGAAACTATCGACATTGGGGAATAATCAACGATATTTATTTATTTTATTTGTAATAATAATAATATTAATAATAATAATAATAATAATAGTAATAATAATATTATGTCACATTATTATATATCGATCGGTATTAAATTTTGTTAATTTTAATTACGTAGTTGTTAATTGAATTTTTTAACTGACAATTAGTCACGATTTATTTTTTTTTATTTATTTTATGTATATATATATTTATATATCATCGAATAATTGTTTATTTATCATCGGTCTTGTTCACGATTTTCTTTTTATCTCGTTCGTTCGTTCGTTCGTTCGTTCGTACGTTCAGTTAGATTTAAACTATTCTTTATAAGAATCTTCCATTTTTTTTTATTTTTATTTTTTATTTAAAAGAAAAAACAACCCGTCCTATTCTGACGTGACGTGTGTCCTTTTTTTTTCTAATTTCATTTTTTTTTTGTTTTTTTTTCCTTTCCAAAAACTCGATTATTATAACGCGTCAAGTTTCGTGATTATCTTTGGTATAGTTGTAAAGATTATGATTGAAAGTATTTCAATTTCGCGTGTGGTCAGACTTTATCCTTTCATTAGGGTTAATTAATTTTTTTTTGTTATAATCATCATGTTAATCTTTTCTAATATATATATATATATATGTATAATATATACTAGGAAAAGAATGAATGGGAACATCACAGTCGTATAGAGTATATCATGCAGTAATAAAATGTGTTTTTTAATAGTGCGTTCAAAAAGGCGAATTGTTTTTCTCTGTTGAATTTTTGTTTTGTTTTATACGAGATTTTTATCATCTTTTTTTTTTTTTTGACAGTTCAATTCTTAAACATACACATACATACACACATACACACACAGGCACACAGGCACACAGCAGACACATACTATTCGATACAGCGTGTACGCAGGTGTATGATTATTACTTTACGAATGATTGATCGATATCGAAATCGATATAGATTGTTTTCATTATATTATCGATTAATAAATTCGTTTAATTATTATTATATAATAATAATAATAATAATGAATTAATTATTATTTGAGAGAGAAAAAATGTTATATCGATGCCGGTGTGTGAATTGAATATTTTATTTTACTTGTCTTCTTTTTTTGTTTTGTTTTTATTTTTCGTTTAAAAACAAAAGTGTCACGCAGATTGGTTCGAACTAATCCCTGATTGTTGCGTTATTTTTTCTTTAGTTAGTTTAGTTTACTTTAGTTTAGTTTAGTTTAGTTTAGTTAGTTAGTTAGTTAATTAATTAGTTAGTTAGTTAGTTAGTTAGTACGTATGTTTGCTGTATTCTGGATAGATTAAAAAGGAATATTTTGTCAGGTACGATATCTTACAGATAATATTTAATAATCGATCTTTTCGTGTATGTAATTTAATATAATGTTGCATTTAAAACTATCTTTCAAAATAAAATGCTAATTCCAGTTAAATTCAATATTTAAGAGTAATCTCTAATAATAACATAATTATAATAATAATAATAATAATTAAAATTATAATTACAATTATAATAATAATAATAATAACAATTGAATAGAATATATATATTTATATATATATACGACACATTAGCAGTTGCAGTATCAGAAACAGCAATAATAATAATAATACTTTTTCTTTTATGTGACATCATATAAACTATCTCGTGAAATTCCTGTCATCTTCTAACAACAAGATCGTCCATCGTTATCCACGAATTATACAGCGATCTGGAATTGCAGATTATTGCCAATAGTTATATCTATCTCTCTCTCTCTCTCTCGATCTCTCATTCTCACTCACTCTCTCTATCACTCTTACTCTCTCTCTCTCTCTTTCTCTCTGTTTCGTTATCTCTCCCTAGGAGCAATCGTGTCACTTGGATATATCTCAAACGGACGTCATCTCGTATTAGAATACTATGTTATACATATATATTACTATACACATATACAGTATTATTGTATAATGTATAGGAGATTATATATATGAACATATAGCATAAATATAACATATTACATAGAAATGATACGAATGTATTATGTATATCTTATATACCCATACATATATACATATACATATATATATATATGTATATGTATGTGTATATAAGATATTTATTAGACCAAATGAATCTAATTTGGAAATACGTAATAGCTGTCTTTGTCGTTCTTCGGGTGATGTTATATCCCTTTTGGCAATTCCATTGACGCAAACGGAGTATTAACTGCATCAACAACTGCGTCATCAATTGCAGCAGTAGTAGCAGAGGCACATTCTTCGATGCTACACACTCCTGAAGGGTTTGCGAAGTGGGTAGTAGTAGTAGTAGTAGTAGTAGTAATAGTAGTAGTAATAGTAGTAGGAAGAGAACACTGGGTGTTATGGTGTTGATTGGTTGGGTTGAATGGTAAGACGATGACGATGATGGTAATGTTGGTTGATAGAATAGTAGTTGGTAGTATTGTATTTGTTGAGTTAGAGAGAGAACAAGGCTTGGGGAGCCCCGCCCCCGTCCCCCTCCTCACCCCCGCACCCTTCCAGTTGGTATTTTGGATTCTGACTGACTTCGAGATGGTTCTCGATCTCTCCAAGTTGTTTAGTTCGTTGTAAATTGAGCCAAAACCCATCCACAAGTAGTTGCCGATCGTGATTAAGGCGAAGTATGGCCAAGGAGAAGACAACTTGTAAGGAACAGGAGTACCGTAGTACCTTGAAACAAAAAGAAGACACAAACTAACTTGACGTTTAGTTCTATTACAACGTTCTCGATAACGCTAGTTCTATTCTAAAACCCCTTTCACATCCCCTTTCAACACTAATTCTCTTTCTCTCTATTACGTATCATACTTCATTTCTCAAAAGCAAATTCCTCGACAAGTTTCCATCGGTTTCTAACGAACAAGATGAAGAAGTATTTTGTCATCAATTTACTTAACTTTACTTTATTAAGAATTATCATTATTATTAACATTATGTCGTCCAAAGATCTTACATTAGATATGTTTCTTTGGTTCGACACGGGCATAATAGGTTGGAAATTTTGGATTTTTACGAAATTTAGAAGGTGGCGTGGCAATGTTTATTGATTTAATTGAAATATGTTACCCAAAAATTTGTCTTACTTAATTCTTGATTAAATAAGTATAATTTTATG
Source organism: Polistes dominula (assembly GCF_049000335.1). Lineage (NCBI taxonomy): Eukaryota > Metazoa > Arthropoda > Insecta > Hymenoptera > Vespidae > Polistes > Polistes dominula. The sequence continues at coordinate 2,495,891 of NW_028300906.1, read as the reverse complement.
GTTATTATGTTTCCCTAAACATCCACGAAATATAATTCAAATGTTATTGGTTGGTTTATTTTTAATGGCATACAACAGATAGTTTTTGTATGGGACCAGAGTGGTGCCATCGGATGCCATAGTGTTAATTAATTGTCACGTTCATAGTAATTCTTAGTTATAGGGGTGATTAATTTAAATCTTACGTATGTTCGTTATATATTCATTTGTTTTTCTTTGGATTCGATTTCTTGTTGATAAGTAAAACTATACGCGCGTGCTTGTTTTAATTATTAAATGAAATATATTAATAACACGAAATACTTGAAAATTAATTATTTCGATAAACGAATGAGAAGAGAGAAGAGTATCATCTCAATCTAACAAAATGGATCCGATGAAGAGAGATAATGGATTGAAAATGTATTCTTTATTTAATTTATATTTAATAATACTCAGATTTCAAAATGTTATATAATATAATATTTTTATATTTTATATTTAATAACAGTGAAATTAAATCTTTACAACTGGAGATTACTTTACGAAGATAACGTATAAAAATAAAAAAAAAGAACAAAAAAAAATCAAGAAATAAAAGAAATAAAAGAGAAAAAAATACACACACACACATACACACATTCACATACACATGTATAGATATATATATGTATATATGTATGCAAATACAAAGTCGGTGAAAATGAAAATGATATTTCATATTTACCCGGGGCTAAAAGTTATAACCGTTGGCTACACAATTATATGAAAGTTTTCAACGAAACATATCGTAGCTTAATAACGCCGGGTCTGATATTGAAATTGCAGTCAACAATGTGGTGGTGCACCTTGTGGGTGTGGGTGAAGGGGTTGTGAAGGAAAGGGGTGAGGTGGTGATGGTGGTGGTGGTGGTAATACCCGTGGTTCACGATATTATCGCCTCTACAACGTACTATACGCTTTTCTCTGATCTCAAATCTACTCTCTCACTCACTCACTTACATATATATACACACACACACATTTTCTCTTTCTATCTTAAGAGCCCACGCGTTCTACTTGTAACTTGTTTTCGAAACAACGAGAAAGCAGGGGAGCAAGGTAATTTCATTACTTGTAGTTGAGACAACGCTTTAGCGAACTGAAAGGTAATTGCCATTGTTGGATTTTCTTGTATTTCGTGGCCTACTCCTAAACTCTACCACTACCATCACCATCACCACCATCACCACCATCAACCTCCCACTCCTCACTATACCACCTCACCATCACACAACCCTTGTCTTTCTCTTTATATGTTTCTTGTTAGTTTGCTGTAAACTGTTGGCTAAAGTTTCACACGTCTATTGTTTACCTCGACACCTGACTTAAATTCGATTTTCCTTCGATATTGTTTCACTTGTCTATTATTAAAACACTTTTCTCGTCAATTTTTCAAACTAATCGTTTGATTATTATTCGATATCTTTATATAATATAATATTGGGTTTTGTATTCGTAAAGTTCGTGCCGATTTTCGTTAAGTGACATAAAATTGTTTTACAAAAAAAAAAAAACCTGAAAAGTTTGGAAAGGACAAAATTTTGAAATTATCCTTAAAGATGGAGAAAGATTGTCAAACAAAATGGCACTTATATATAATTTAATAAATATATACCAAATAAAAAGAACTTAAATGTGTTGCGTTTCAATCTTTCGTCAAAATCAGCACGAACTTTCCGGACAACCCAATATATTCGTATAAAATCATTTTATTAAAAAAGAAAAAAAGAGACGATCATTTTCATTTCCTTTTCTTTTATTAATAATTTTTATTGCAAAAAAAAAAAGAAAATAAAAACCAAGAATTTAAATGTGGTTTTTTTTATTTTATTTCACAGTAGATGAAACGAGAATATCGTGTTGTGGTTAAAAAGTTAAAAATGCAAATGGTTATAAAAATAATCGAGATAAATGTTTAACGAATTCGATCATAGTTTATTAGCCCTCTGAATGAGGGTGGTTAGGTGGTGTGAGGGGGTGGTGAGAGTACTCTGTTATTATTCTTTGATAAAAATGGGAACGTTAAACGTTTTTTTTTTTTTTTATTGGTTATAAAGGTTTTTTTTTTTTTTAATTTCTCTCAATAATTCTCTTTGATGGTAATGCGATTGTAAAATTTACAGGTACTTTGTTAAACGAGTATTATAGCCAATAATAATAATAATAATAATAATAATAATAGTAGACGTGTAGACGTGTCTATAACGAATTCTCCAAGGTCTTTGACGCATTATAATTGCATCATCATGCAAATTGTTAAATAAATTCATAATAAAGGATGAAGTAAACGTTTGAAATAGGAAACACACACGACGTGTGTGAAATACTATACACGTATAAGTAAGTGTGAGTAAAAGCAGACACATACACGCGATTGGTAAATGACAAAGCATCGATCTCTATTTTGTTTAATAATATGAGACGATTATTAAATGACTAGAGTTAATTAGTATTGCGTATAAATAAATAATTAATCGAGTTCTTGTTCTTTCTCTCTATCTCTCTCTCTCTCTCTCTCTCTCATTCTCACTTTTTATCTTTCTCTTTTGAAATGATTAAAATAATGTTTAGATTTTAATAATAATTATGATGATTACAATAAGACGATAATAATAATAATAATAATGATGATGATGATGATGATGATGATGATGATGATGATAATAAAGTGTTTCGTTATTATCATTCATTTTGTTTAGGTCAAATATTTTGTTTAAGTTTTGTTTATTTTATTTTAGAAACTTTGTTCATTATTTATTTAGATCAAGTTATGTTATAGATTTGAATTAACACATTCCATGCCACGTGTACCATCGGTGGTACATTTACCATTAGATATATTTATTTAATATGTTAAAATTATATGTTTATAATAAATTTAATTAAATTCAAAAATATTCCTATTACAATATATTTTATATATTTGTTTATAACAAATTTAACTCTAAATTTAATCAAATTTAATTTAATTCGAAAATATTCTCTCTCCTATTAACATATTGATGCATTATACAAAATGCAGTATAGAACGAAGTACGTAAGTTTGTTTAATTGTTATATTTACAATAATAAATAATTACATGTAATGATTGATTTTGTTAAAGCAAAATTAAATAACCTGAATGACAAGTCAGATAAAAAGGGCTTGGCATGGAATGTGTTAACAAAATATTTTCTTGAATAAAATTGAAATTGTGTGTTCGTTTTATTTTGTTTAGAAATTCTTACTTTGTATCTATCATTTTATTTGTTCTCTTTTTTTTGTCTTCCTTTTACTTCTAATTTCTTGTTGAATTATTATAACGAATATTTTTCTTACATCGTATGACAATGGCTTCGTTCGTTGGTGCTTTGACCGTATAATTTTCTTCCTCGTCCAAGAATACGTAACTTGCGTTAAACCCCGTGCCATCCAATCTGTCATTACTTTTAAATGTTACACGAAAGAACTTTCTATCGCTGTCAACATCGAATTCTTTCATTTGACCACAATGTCTTGAGTATTTTCGATCTTTCGCCATGTAATTGGAAAATTCGACGAAATCGCTAGCAGTCAATGCTTCACATCTGAAACAAATAAAACAAAATGAAAATAATTGAATCATCAATTCGTACAGCTGTTCCCTTTTATTATTATTACTATTATTATTTATTTGCGATTTAGTATATTAAAACAAATTATGCATACTTATAGGGGGCCAACGAATAATTGCTGAGTAGAAAAACAAAATGTTATGAATTATTTACAGTATGAGTAATTTCAAAAGTTATAACTGCTTTTATATACTGAATAGGAATTTTAAAACAAATATAACGAAGTTTCAAATAAAATTAGAAATTATTACGACAAAAAGTATCGACATTTATTAACGTATATCGTATACGCCAAATTTCATTTCTAATTAATGTATTTTCGATTACACAAATTTGTCTGTCTCTCTTTCTCTTTCTCTCTCTCTCTCTCTCTCTTTTTCTATCTCTCATTAATTATTTACGAACATTCGATGACTAATTAGAGACCTCGAAAGAAATGAATCGGAAATAACGAAATGAAAGAAATAAAATTAAATTAAAAAAAAAAAAAAAAAAAAGAAAGTTAGAAAAGAAGAATTGTAAGTAACAAAATGAAAAGAATATAATATATATGTAGGAGAGTTTTAAGTGTAGCGGAGATAGACAAAAGTTGGTATTCAGTCCTTTCTGTGGATCTCAGTTTATTTGAAAAAGAGAAATCTATCCAGATTGAAAGAAAAGATTAGGTGGGCCATAAAACCATAAACGAACCTTGAGGGTTATTAGGATATTGGTGCAATAAAAAACCATGGACCCTGTGAAGAATTTCCGATACCTGTGTAAACATATGCGATGCCATAAAAGGTGTGACATTCCGATTCTGTGCTAGATTAAGTTGCTGTATGCATAGTTCCCACTACCGAAAAACCATAGGCTGTACCTGTCGGTGGACTATGGGGTGGATCCTTATGCTATTGGTCAGTTAGATTTGTAAGCTTTTTCCCTCTCAAAAAGGGGTGTAGGTGATTTCTGATATAAAAGACATGGAAAGGAATAAGAGAGCAGAGTCTCGGTGGTAAAAGCAATGGAGTCTCAGTCGTAAAAGTAGCACAGTAGCAATCGTAGCCTTAGTTAGATATCAGTTGTAACAGTCGCAGTCGTATCAGTTGTAACAGTCGTAACAGTCATAAGAATTCAGTCGCTCATCTAAGTTGTAACCGTAAGATTGTGAAACTAATATTGTACCTTTTCTAATACCTGTTTTAAATAAATCTTATTAGTAGGATTAAACTGGGTGTATGTTCACCTCGCACCTCTCACCCTAAATAAATTAAAATCCCTACATTTGGGGGCTCGTCCGGGATTGAAAAGGTAAAAGAAAAAGTTACTGTTAGTTTCACATGACGAAAGTTGTTAAGTTGTTTATTCAAAGTTGTCAAATTGCATAGTTGTCAATTTGTTAAGTTGTAAAGTTGTAAAGTTGTAAAGTTGTAAAGTTGTCAAGTTGCCAAATTGTCAATTTGCAAATTTGCCAATTTGTGAAGTTGTGAAGTTGTGAAGTTGTGAAGTTGTGAAGTTGTGAAGTTGTGAAGTAACACCGTAAGATGACCGACGCACACGTAGAACCCGTAGACTGCGGCTCAGGTAAAGAATTGGACAGAACGGTTGTCCGCAAAAGTTGCAAAAATAACAAGACCCAGTTGACAAAAGAAATGATTAAGAAAATGAAATCAGTTGAATTAAAAGCAGAAGCAAGGAAGCTGCAGTTATCAACAAGCGGCACGAAGGAAGTATTAAGAAAGAGACTGCTCACACATATCGAAGAAATAAATAAAGAAGCAGACGAAGAAACAGACGAAGAAACAGACGAAGAGATGGACGAAGACACAGAATCGGAATATGAATACGAAAAAACGAAGAGAAGTGCACCGTCGCCTTTTTCGATTCGAGATGTGGAAGATAGTCTTCCAAAATTTGATGGAGATGGTTTAGTCTCAGTAAAAAAGTGGATAAACCAATTCGAAGAGATGGCAGAAATCCTCCAATGGAACGATCTGCAAAAGTTGATCTATGGAAAACTGATGCTGCGAGGTTCCGCTAAGCAATTTGTAGAATCGGAGCAAGGTATCATCTCGTGGGCAGTTTTAAAAAGGAAGTTATCTGGTGAGTTTAAAGATAATGTCAGTAGTGCGACGATTCACGCTCAGTTGGTTGAAAGAAAGAGACGGCCGGACGAAACAGGTCGTCAATATATCTACGTGATGAAGGGAATAGCAGCATTTGGTAAAGTAGAAGAAAGAGCGTTGATAGAATACGTAATTAACGGGGTGGTAGACGATGAGATGAATAAAGGGATTCTGTATCAATCACGATCTCTAGAAGAATTAAAAAGAAATATGGAAATTTACGACATTATGAAAGGAAAGTCAAGAGCTACGAAGAGTTCAAGCAGAGGTGATAATGTTGACAAAAGAGAAAGAAGAACGGAGGAAGTTAAGATGACAAAATTACGATGTTTCTCGTGTGGTTCACTCGATCATAATATAAAACAATGTCCGATGGTAGAGAAAGGTCCAAAATGTTTCCGTTGTAACGAATTTGGACACATTTCAAAGGCTTGTGAAAAGCGTGTCAACCTTATCGCCGCTTCGGAAGATTCAAAGTCGATGGCGACACAGGATAAAGTTGTGAAAATGTGTACAATACGAGAAAACGAAGAGGAGGGAAAAATCCAGAACCACGCTGAGCGAGAAGATTTAGAAGAAGAAATCAAGAACCACGTCGAACGAGAAGATGTAGAAGAAGAAATCAAGAACCACGCTGAACGAGAAGATGTAGAGGAAGAAATCAAGAACCACGCCGAACGAGAAGATGGAGGAGAAGAAGTTCAGAACCACGCCGAACGAGAAGATGTAGAAGAAGAAATTAAGAACCACGCCGATCAAGAAGATTATGCAAGATCCGTCGACGAAGAAGACGCCGACACAGTGTTGAACGAAGAGACAGCGAAAGGTGTTTTTGATATAACGGTGCGTGAGTTAGATATTAGACCACAGTGTGCGAAGAAAGTAAATCAGTTGATAAAAGATCATAAACCCGTAGAAAAGGTAAAAACTCCGATAGAAGTACGAATTAAGTTGCATGATAATAAATCCGAAGTGTTAAAATCGCGTAGATTAGCTCCGTGTGATAAGGAAATTTTATACGGACAGATAACGCAATACTTGGAAGAAAGTGTCGAAAGTGTCTCATCTAGTGAAGTTGAAAAATTTAAAGAGTTTGACGAAAAAGTAGAAATCGTGCCTCCAGCCAAAGAAGAGATCGCAGAACCAGTAGACCAAGAGGAATTAAAAGAAGATGTTGTACAGGAAAGAATGAAAATTAAAGAAGAAGTATTAGCTGAACATGTTGAAAAAATACAAGAGGAAGCAGAAATCAAACCAGAAATAAAAATTGTAGAAGATTTGATAAAGATCACGGTGGAAGAAAGCAAAGAAAAAATACCAATGATAGATGTTGTAAAAAGTAAACTTGAAAAGCCTACAGTAAATGCAGTTGTAATTCCAGAAAAAATAAAAACAACGGTTAAAGTGGAACCCACCGGAGAAATCAAAAAAGAAGAGATTGAAAAAGACGAAACAATGTTGATATCCGAAGAAAAGAAAATAGAAGCGATTAGGACGATTGCAGAACCACGACCATATAAAGATTTCACGTTGGAAAACGGCCTGTTGAGAAAAAGAAAAGAACGCGATAAACAGTACGAAGAAGAAACTCAATCTTCGGGGACCGAAGATTCGCAGAATGGCCGAATGTAGGAGAGTTTTAAGTGTAGCGGAGATAGACAAAAGTTGGTATTCAGTCCTTTCTGTGGATCTCAGTTTATTTGAAAAAGAGAAATCTATCCAGATTGAAAGAAAAGATTAGGTGGGCCATAAAACCATAAACGAACCTTGAGGGTTATTAGGATATTGGTGCAATAAAAAACCATGGACCCTGTGAAGAATTTCCGATACCTGTGTAAACATATGCGATGCCATAAAAGGTGTGACATTCCGATTCTGTGCTAGATTAAGTTGCTGTATGCATAGTTCCCACTACCGAAAAACCATAGGCTGTACCTGTCGGTGGACTATGGGGTGGATCCTTATGCTATTGGTCAGTTAGATTTGTAAGCTTTTTCCCTCTCAAAAAGGGGTGTAGGTGATTTCTGATATAAAAGACATGGAAAGGAATAAGAGAGCAGAGTCTCGGTGGTAAAAGCAATGGAGTCTCAGTCGTAAAAGTAGCACAGTAGCAATCGTAGCCTTAGTTAGATATCAGTTGTAACAGTCGCAGTCGTATCAGTTGTAACAGTCGTAACAGTCATAAGAATTCAGTCGCTCATCTAAGTTGTAACCGTAAGATTGTGAAACTAATATTGTACCTTTTCTAATACCTGTTTTAAATAAATCTTATTAGTAGGATTAAACTGGGTGTATGTTCACCTCGCACCTCTCACCCTAAATAAATTAAAATCCCTACATATATATATATATATGTATGTAATATATTGTTCTTTAACTCGCATTAGCAAAACTCGTAATAAACGGATTAACTTTCTCTCAGCATGAGAGAGAGAGAGAGAGAGAGAGAGAAGTACTATCATCGCCAGCACCGAGGCGAAAATTTAATTTCGATTTAAGCCCTACGAGAGATCGTATATATACACGGAACATTAGGTATTACGAGCAACATTCATCATCGACCGGTCCATTGCATATCGCATACGCGCAGAAAATGTGCTGTCTATTCTGTAAATATAGGAACATAATCTAGACCTTTCATATAAAAATTTAAATATCTATATATATATATATTTCGTATTTTTTATATTATATTACGTATATAAATTTTATTAGTATTTAAATATATATTTAATACTATTATAATAGTATTAATAATAATATATTATATTAATATATTATATATATTATATATATATTATATATTAATTATATAATTATTATATTAATTCTAATTATTATATTAAAATTATATATTAATTATAATATATTATATATTCGTATATATACGTATGAATATATATACAATATTATATATATATATATATATATACTCATAATAAAATGCAAGGATAGAGAGAAATAATATTTTATTATATTATTATTCCTTTTTTCTTCTTTTTTTGGTCGAAAATTCAACTCTCGTAAAATATTCATTTTCCTCTTTAATTTTCTTCGTTAAACATATATATATATATATAAATACGTTCCAGCCGAAATTAATTGCATTTCCTTTTTAAAAGAATATATTATAAATTATTATAACCAAAAAATACATGATGTCCCATATAACTGTATTCACGATTATTTTTCAAGTACTTATGATAACTTAACAAAAATATACTTTAAACAGAAGTTGAACTGTTTTTTAAATATGACTATACATTGCAATAAAAAAAAAAATACTAATTCGTTGAATTCGTATTAATATGAACTATAGTAATAAATTCCAAAATATATATAAGGTGCCATTTAAAAAAATAAAGGTATCTTTAAATAATATATATATTCCTATCATATATAATATATGTATATATATGAGAGAAGCAGAATCGTGTAGTACTTGTGAATAGAAAAAAAAGGTAAAGTAAAAAATAAAAATAAAAAAATAAAATAGAGTAGTATATTCTTTTAGTTGTTATACATTTGTTCCTCTCTCTCTCCCTCTCTCTCTCTTTCTTTCTGCCTGTCTGTCTGTCTGTCTGTCTGTCTACCTATCTTTTGGTGGACGGGAAGGGGTGAGGTGGGGTTACAAGCTACAAATTCTTACGGATTTTGCCTTGGCATTACGGGTGTAATGCAGCGACACGAACGAACGACAGGACGAAAAGCGAGAAGAAGTAGAGGTAGTATAGTATAGTATGGTATAGTATCGTATAGTATAGTATAGTAGAGAAGTAGAAGAGAACGTACATATTTTTCCGTGCGTTATTATACTCCGTGCACAAGTCGACGACCCTCGTTACCACCGTCGCCAGTAGTAATAGTAGTAGTAATAGTAGTAGTAGTAGTAGTAGTAGTCACAGGAAGGAAAAGGTTTTATCGATTTCTCCTATCACCAAACCGAATGTGTATTTTTACGTTGCGTAATATATCCTTTTCAATTCGATATTGCTGACTTATTTGAAAAATTCATATCTACTTAGAAAAATCATTACGATTTTATTACCTATCTTTCTTTCCTTCCTTTCATACATTTTTGTTGTTCTTTTGTTACATAATTTGATTCATAAAAGCAAACAAATCATGTATGCATATCACACAAGTTAAAAATGAAACCTTGAAATAAATAAGTTTCGAGGATAATTTATTATATAATATTATTATAATATTATTTTGTAATTTAAATTTGTAATTATTTATTTAATTATTAATTTAATTATAAAAACGCGCGCCTGTGGGAATGCAACTCTTCAGACACACTTTGAAAATGTTGTTTGCGAGCGCCATCTACTGAGACGGAATTTTTTTGCAATCAAAACTGTTTATACACGTGTGTATTACGGCTTGCCTATCTTTCGGGCAGAAAAAAATTCCGTCCTGACAGATGACTCTCGCAAGCAACATTTTGAAAGTGTGTCTGGAGAGTTGCATTCCAACAGCCGCGCGTTTTTATAATAATTACAAAGAAAATACATAAGAAAACACTTTATAAAATGTTTGCAAATTAAGAATTTTTTTATATTTAAATAAAATTATATATAAAATTATAATATATATAAATTATTTTTAAAAAGTCGTATATATTTATAAGGCCGTTTCTTTTCCCCACTACATCACCGTGTTTCATTTTTTCAAATCATACCCATTGTAAAGAAGTTTTCACTTTAAAAAAAAAAAAAAAACCGGAAAAATAATAAAAATAAAAATAAAGAAATATTCTTATCGATCATTGTCAGTAACGAATTGAATAAAAAATATTTTTACTAAATTTTTCTACATGTGTGTGTGTATGTATTTGTTTAAAAAAGTAAACAACGAGAAACATAGGAAATGATTTTTCGATAAACTTCTTCTTCATTTCATTCGATAGGTTTAAACAAAATATCCGTTTATATATCCAATGGGTAGTAGAATTCATGAACTCTATGGGGAGTCGGTCGGTGGACATCGTTAACTTCATTACTTTGACTTTTTACATGTCGCAAAAGTCTCTAATAACGAGCTGTCGTTCTAAAAGTCACGTACGACCTGCTTCCAACTGTTTCACGACGCATACACGTGTACAAAGAGAAAGAGAGAGAGAGAGAGAAATAGATATATATAGGATATATATACATATATATATATAGTACATAGAAATGAAAATACAAAAATGTAACGCACAAGAAGTACGACCGTTAATTGCTGCATCCACATATTTTTCTCTCTCTCTTTCTTTCTTTCTTTTTCTTTCTCCCTTTCCCTCTCGTCCCTCCCTCTCTCCCCCGCGTTTATTTTTTTTATTTTTACGTATTTCTTGCTACGACCTTCGTTTCTAGGATAAACGAAACGCGACAACGTAAAGGGGAGGAGATGAATGATTTAACGTTTCGCGTTCGTTAAAATAAACAATCTCAAATTTCGAATTGGACAAATTTCGATGTGAAAAAAGATTATATGAAAGTAATGAAAAAAGAAAAAGAAGAGAGAGAGAGAGAGAGAGAGAGAGAGAAAATTATATTTCTACGTGCGCGAATATTTTCTACGTTCTTCTCGTACTTGTCACACACGATGAAAAATAACTGGAATAGTGGCAGCCACGTTTCTGTTCGAATTTATGGGAACGATTGGAAAACGAAAAAGCCACCTTCTTCTTATAAGTCGGGGGGGGGGGGGGCGTTGGGAGGGGACGAGGTTGGGGGTACGAAGCTAGTACGAAGAGCATCCAAGAAAAATTCAACATGATTTTTCTTCCTACACACTTTTCTAGGGCTGGTTCCCGAATGGCTTTCATAGCTTATGGAACGGCAATCCCATAAGTAATCCAATCTTGGCTGTTCGTGAAGATAATTTTTAATACATGTGTACGCAAGATTTAGGTATGGGGGTAGTACATCCACGTTTCTCGTATCTCGTATTTAGGCTAATCAGAAAACTTTTAAAGCTTCACATGTATTAATATGAAATCCCATCCCCATCTATAAAGACCACGGGATTTTCGATAAATCCGATTTATTTCTATCTCTATCTTTCTCTATCTATCTCTGTTTTTTTCTTCTTCTTGCTGTCGTTTTCATTTTTAATTTCTTTCTTTTTTTCTCTTTTTTTTTTTTTAAATTCTATTTACTTATTTTTACTTTCTCTTTTTCTGTTTATTTCGACAAAGCCTATCGTTCCTATCTGTAAGTCGTAATTATGCTAATGAGCAGCAAGCAAGCACAGTCCAGCCCAGCCCAGCCCAGTCTCTCTCGTAATTTATTTTGCCTCTTTCCTGCACTCCATTTTACCCCTCTTTCTTTTTCTATTTTATTTTTTTATCCCTTCTTCCCTCCACCCATTCGCATTTTGTAGACGAAGAGATAGGAAAATGTGGAGAGAAGGGACATGGAAAGAAAGTGTGTTTGTAACTTCGCGACAGTCGAGCGGATGCATTTAATTACTAAGTTTAGATAAAATAAATAAAAAAAAAAAAAAAAAAAAATAAAAAGAGGAAAGAATCAAAAAAAACAAAAAAAGGAACGTAATAGAAAGAAGAAAAAGAAAATAGAAAGAAACAGAGAAAGAGAAATAGAAATAGAAGGAGAAAGGAAAAAGGTGAAACATTTCCAACTTCGTTTTTACCTTGTTACGCGAAATGTTTACCCACGTGTTTTATAACGCCATCCGGATATATGTGTGTGTGTGTGTGTACGCTGAAATGAATTTTTAATGGAGGGTAGGGGTGAGACAAAATCTTCACGCGTAGTACATATAATTTTTATAATTATTATTATTATTCGCATTAAGTTCCTATCTCTTTTTTAATCATATCTTTCTCTCGTCGATAACCAACAGAAAAATTAAAAAGAAAAAAAGAGAAACAAGAGATGTAAAGAAAAATCTATAATATTCTTGTATATATATTATTAGTATATTAATTTAATATTTATTATATTATAGTATATATATTAATAGTAAATTTAATTACTAATATTAATTATATTATATATATAGTAATATTTTTTATATAATTAATATAATTATATTTTTTTAATATATTATAAATTATATATTAGTATATATAACTTAATATTATATTATATATATTATATATTTTAATGGTAAATTCAATTACTAATATTATATTTTATATTATATATACAGTAATATATTTTTATACAATTATATTATTTATAGAAATATATTAATATATAAATAATATTAATATAAAATATATTTATTTATATAAATATATTACTATAGAAATAATAATAATATAAAATATATGTATTTATATTCTTAATAAATATTTAAACTTCATGGAAAAAAACTGGACTGACTGACTGGGACTCGAACCCGAGTATCTTTCGTTTATCGGGCGACTACTCGCTTTTAACCAATTGAGCTATTTAGACCTCACTGAATAATCATCTTCCACGAATGTTTAACAAGTTTAGCATGGAGGCGCTCGTCCTATATATATATATATATATATTAAAATAAATGAAAAAAGAAAATATCAAACGTGATATATCGATTATTATATTTAGCTTAAACGTAATAAACTTTCTTTTTCTCTCTCTTCCTCTTTCTCTATCTCATTGAAAATAGCTTTTCAATTTTAAAGTTGCCGTGTTAAAGCGTCACTTCGTAAAGCGAACTAGTAGTAGTCGTATAACTGAAGAGAAACTATAAATCAATAATGTGTACCGTAAATAACTCCTAACTATTTTTCTATATATATATACGTATATAAAATTGATATCCTCTACTTGGACTAATAAAAGAAGACGATACCGGTGAAACTGATAGATGTAACTCATCTTTTATGTAAAAAGATTGTATGTTCCTTCTCTTTTTCTCTCTCTCTCTCTCCCTTTTCTCTTTTTGTATATCTTTTATTCAAATTCTCAAATTCACTAGCTGTTCGTTTTCCTCTCTTTCTCTCTCTGTCTCTTTCTCTTTCTCTCTTTCTCTCTCTCTCTTTTATTCTTTCTTTCTGTCTTTCTCTTTCTGGGCATGTAATTTCCTGGCATATATTTTACTTCGTGTTCCTTTTACTCCCATTTATGTAGGAGAGTCGTATCGAGGTAGCAAATGCTTGGGTTGGTTGGGTTACTTTGCTTTGCTTTGCTTCCTTGGTTGCTTGGTTGCTCACTTGCACGAAAATAAGCAACAATTTCATTCTACCTTACTCGTCGTAAGTTATATTATTCGTGAGAAAGAAGAAGAATTATAAGTACGTGACGTTGACTAAAAGTGTTCTAACTCGTTTGAAAACAAAGAAATTCGATGATTCGTTCGTATGTATATTTGTGTATGTTCGTGAGGAGTATTATCATTCTCTTTCTAAAACGAAAAGGTTGAAGGAGGAAGGATGGGAAACATTTTACTAGATAAATAATATGGATAAGTAAGATTTACATGTATTTTCCGGCACTTGTGAAAATGTAAACTTCCATCGAGAAAACCCATAAATGGTTTATGAACTTGTTTCAAGAAATATTGATACTTGTAATCGATTGTACGATTTATTTATTTGCAAATAGAATTTATGGTGTATATTTGATTTAAGTAGTGTTTACTTTTTCTTTCCTAGAAAAAGAAATAATAAAAATATGAAATAAAAAAATACGAGATGAATGAACTTATTAATCGTACTTTATGTATAATTATGATTTTACCATTTTATTTTTATAATATTAATGTAAATTAAAATTTTACATTAATATTTTCTTAATTTTTTTTAAATATAAATTAATTAAATAAAAATAGAAATAAATTATTGTAAAAATAAAATTTTACATTAATATTTTCTTCAATTATTTAGATATAAATTATTAAAAAAAAACATAGACATATAAATTAATGTAAAAATAAAATGTTACATTGATATTGATTTTTTTTTGTTTTTATCTCAAAGCAGAGTTTCCCTGTTTCTTTTATCTATATAAATCTCTTACTGTTTACGTGAGTTAACATTGAATCTATGAAACGAAATACAATTAAGTAAAACCAAGGATGCACTTACTTTAATTGAACTTTCATTCGTAGGACGATAATTACGACTACAATAATAAATAATTTTTTGTTATATCGTTTATTATCTTTAAAACAAAATTATTTAGAAATAATAGAAAAAAAAACAACTAAAAGTTTTCGTTACACATATACACTATCTGTATATGTGTATTATACATTTTTCCAATGAAATTGTGTATTAAAATTATTAGTATAACCAATCATCGAATATTATTGATAATAATTATTAAAACATAATAAATATTATTAACCCTTAAAATGCACACTTGGTAAAAGTTAGTTAAAGTGCACTGTGGGTGTTTGACACCCCAACGTGTTTGAACGCGTCTCCTGAAGCCGCTATTTAATATTTAGACCTTGCAATTTTTTTAAAAGTAGTTTGATACATCTTTTTTAAAATATAGAATAGGTTTTATACCCATCTGAATTAACACTAGATGGCTCTAGACAAATAACCCATCTTTTCGAATTCAGTACCGTTTTTGAGAGATCAAAAATTTGTTGGAGTGTCAAACACCCCATGTGCACTTTAAGGGTTACAACATAATAAATTTAATTAAAACATAATAAATTTATTATAAAACATAATAATAAGATTAACGATTGAAAGTTACATGAATGAAGAAAAATGATGAGCAAAGATTTGAAATAAAATACTTTCGTTGATAAAATTGATAACGTATCTAGTACTATTAGAAAGTTCAATGAAAGGGCCATCAGAGAAACATTATTAATTAGAGGAATTTTGATAATGAACGGAACGTTACAGTACAGTCAGCTAATTGATAATCCCGTTGATTTAATACGATCCAATTAAGAGGATGTGATATCGTTGTGAACACATATGTGTATACGAGTTTTTTACTTTCTCACATATCCTGTTCCTTTTCCTTTGTATTTTCCTTTTTCACAAACTTTTCTACCCAAACATACACACAAACACATATAAATGTTACGATCACTGTACAGAACATTAGTTATAAAATGTTCACTGAGATTTTGAGATAATATTTTTTGTTTATATTTTTTGTAAAATGGTGATCCAATTTTAGATAAAAGAACAGCTACATATTTAACAAAAAAAATTAATCCAGGCACCACGTTTATCTTTACAGTATTATAATAACAAAAATATTTATTTAATTATTAATAATTAAATTAGTATATTATAAATATTTCTGCCTTTACAACGTGAAGGTTTGGAAGATTAAGTTCTTATTGTAAGGCAGTTGAGAAAGTGAAGATCATTTCATGACCATAAGAGAATGTACACTTGTCGTGGTTTGTTTCACTTAACATGAGCTTAAGAACACTTAAGCCACCGTATTATCATCGTATTACTACATTAACCGTAACATATATACACATATATATATATATATATATTTCTAATCTCTTTGTGAATGGTTGATTAACAAAATTCAATTCTCAATGATTTATTATTAGACTTAATTTGAACTGTGAAAAAAATGGTTATAGGAAATAAATAATATCTCAAAATTATTAATATATAATTAATTATATATAAAATATAAAATAAAATATATATTATTTATTTATATTAATATAATATTATTATAAAATTTATTTATAATTATTTAATATTATTATATTTAACTAACACTATATATTACTACTATTAGTATAAATACTAATTTAACACTATATAAAATTTAATAATAATTATTATAATTAAAATTATATTAATATAAAATTAATAATATATATAAATAAATCTTCGAATGAGTTTAATGAAAAACAATAAATTTCGATCGTACGTGAATCGAATTTTTTTTTTAAAATTAGTTTCAAAACAAATAAACAAACAACAAAACGGAAAAAAAAAGATAAACGAAGTCTCGTGAGTAAATCTATTGGAATTTAAAGATAAATTGGTGTACGTGTGTTTCTTAAAATAGAAAGAAGGAACAGGATCGATGCGTTTCGTTTATAGCCCTATAGAAAGGTCTTGAAGGTTGTTTTATTTCCTTCTTTTATCCGATGAGAAAGAATTCGACAGACAGACAGACAGACAGAGAGACAGACAGACGGACAGACAGACAGACAGGTACACTAACAACGTCGGACGTTAAGAATGACGCTGGGATAAGTCGATTGGCCTGGTTTTAAAGTAACACTTTCTTTGAAAGGTTATTAACTGTCCTTGTAAAAAGGGTACTCTTCTAAAGACGATTATTTTAATAACACACATTTATCCTTAATTCTACAATTAATGTTACCCAAATTAGTACTATTTTCTTTTTTTGATTATCAAGATATAATCTTTTATAATAAAGGTTTATTTTTATATTATCGATTATTCATATATTTATAGAAATAAGAGGAATCGACGTTTAATAATAAATCAAGGTGACCTAATCAAGAATTTCTATACGTTTTTCCACCCACGCAAAAAATTATTTACACTACTTTATGTATCTTTTTGTGATATATAGATTTTGTATATATAATTTTTTTGTATATTGTAACAAATAGTGGAAAGTGCTTATAAATAGGTTGACACCTATTTATGTGCTTGACGTATTATAATTAATGGAGGGATAATTATGATATGGGACTAATTGTAAGTAAACAAACTTGGAAAAAAAATATTTTATGTATATATATATATATATTACGGTTTATTTTATATATCGAAATTATTAAATAATTATTAAATAAATTTATAGATGTTTTGTAGATTATTTATCATTATCATAATTATCGACACATTTATTATGTATGTGAAATATTATAATATAATATAATAATATTATAATATTTAATATATATATATTTTATTAATAATATTTATATAATATTAATATTATATAAATTTATATAATAATAAATAAAATAATATTATTATTATATTATTATATATTTATTATTATCTTATTTATTAATAATATATTTTTATATTTATTATTATAATAATATTACTCTATAAAATTTGATATTTCGTGATTTAGAAAAAAAAAAGAAGGAAAAATCTATGCTTACGGTAAAACTCCTTCGACATCGAAGAAATGAAAATGAAGATGTACACGTTCGTTAGGCTGGCCATTGAAAAAGTAGTGACATTCTGTATCACGTGGATATAATCCTGGATAATTAGGTGATGCAAATGTACCATTGCGAGTCTCGTTGCTGTTAAAAACAAAGGCACACGGATATTTAGCCTCTTGTCGACCCGTCGTTATACCAAAATCTGAAACATTTCAAACATTTTAATGAATATAATGTATATAAAATATATGATATTATATATATTTAATAATTTATTATATCCCAACCTAATATTAAATGATTAAAACTAAGTAAAAAAATTTTAAATAAATTAATAAATGAGATTATTATAGAGAAGAGATTTATTTATTAATTATAATATGGAATAAAATCTGATGATGATGATATTGTTTTATTAACAATATTTAATTATAGGAATATAAGAATACGAAAACTGTTATTTTTTTTCTTTTATTTTCTTTCTTTCTTTTTCTTCTTTTTCTTCTTCTTTATAAATTTCAAAGCAAAGTTTTAATTATATCATATTAACCAATTGGCAAAAGAAAATATTTAAATGAAATTATGGTCATTCCATTGGAAGTTGATCAAATACAGGGAAATGATCAAATTTCACGAACTATTTAATGATCGATAAAGGGCGTAGAATAAAGAAAATGTCTTAAAGGAAAAAGGTGGTGGTGGTGGTGGTGGTGGTGGTGGTGTTGGGTGGGTGGGTGGGGGTTTCAGGTGAGTTAGGAAAAGAGAATGCAATCACTGTTCGAAGAAGAACAATGATTATTTCTTAAACTTTCTATCTCTCCTTCTCTCTCTCTCTCTCTCTCTCTCTCTCTCTCACTCACTCGTTATTCCAATCGTTGGCTTGTAAATTAAATCTAATTGAATTTTCCAGCTCGATGATGAAATTGTATTATTTAACGTGAATATTATTAAATTTCTTTATTATTTAGTCTCTTTTCAACTACTTTATTATACAAATTAACGTTATCAATCGTTAATAATTAGGGTTTAGCGGATATGTTCTTTTTTTTTATTTGAAAAACATAAATAATATAACAAGGAAACTAGAACATAAAGGAAAAAGAAAGACTCGAATAATTTGGACGCGTTTTAATTATTAACAAAAATAAAAACAAAAAGGACAATCAATTTACTTCTGGAGAAAAATACAAATAAGGAAAGAGAAATTCTAAATACAGAAATATACGATACAATGTTATTTAATATATCTTAATAATATTAAAAATAATAATAATAATTAAATTATTATATCTATATAATATATTATTATAGATATATTATATCTATATATTATTCTAATTATTATTATATATAATATATTTATTAATTAGATATTATACTTGGGATAATTTAAGATATTAATTAGATATTAGATTTCTATTTAATATAATTATATAATATATCTAAGTAATAATAATAATAATAATAATAATAATAATAATTAAATTAAAATTAATATATCTATATAATATATTATTATAGATATATTATATCTACATATTATTTAGATATATTATATTATTATATATAACATAATATATTTATTATATTATATATTATATAATAATATATTATTTTTACATATATTAAATATATTATATATTATATCTAAATAATAATAATAATAATATAACAATAATAATAATTAAATTAATATATCTATATATGATTTAGATATACAATATTATATTATTATATATAATATAATATATCTAATATAATATTAATAATAATAATAATAATTAACTTAATACAAATATAACAAGGAACAAAGTAAACGATAATATGATGACTATGACAACGATGTGTTGCTAATTGAAATTTTAAAATGAAATATTTCTCAAGCAGAATTTAGATAATTAAGTGCAAAGTGGAAAATGATTAACGAAAAGGTTTTAAACGGTCCACAAACCTTCTAAGGGAGAGAGAGAGAGAGAGAGAGAGAGAGAGAGAGAGAGAGAGAGAGAGAGAGAAGAGAAATACGTAAAGATAGAAATAAAGGGGGTGGGAAAGGGAGAATTGGAGGGGAGTTAGGGTGGTAGTGCAAATTGTAAGGGGTAGCGGCAGGCCGTCGCGAATATAACATGATTTAATATTTCAACCACACGAATAGTACCCTTGAGTAGCAAGCACGTTGAATCACGTCTCTATTGTCTCTCTCTCTCTCTCTTACTCTCTCTCTCTCTCTCTCTCTCTCCATCTCTCTTCTCCTTGGTTAGAAATTTCTCGATCGAAACCTCATTACGAACGACTCAATTAACCTCCTTCTCTCTCTCTCTCTCTCTCTCTCTCTCTCTGTGTGTGTGTGTTTGTGTTTGTGTGTGTCTGTGTTTCTGTCTTCTTCTTATACATATACATTTTATACATACACATGCACACATGCACACACGCACTTCGATTTTTTCATACGTGAAACAAATTGGACTCGACTGAATTCCCAAGAAAGTCCTTGCCAGAATTTTCTCAGGATACGATTTCAAACCTGACGATCCTTTTCTTTCTTCTTTTTTTTTCTTTCTACGAATAAAAGTATAAAAAAAGAATTTACATTAAGAACGTGTGTTCTGAATTTTTTTAGTCAAGAAATACCATAATCCTACAAAGTTTTACTCGTAACACACAGGTAAAATAGATGTAAAATGATAATCATAAACTTTAAACATATTAAATTTTGTCATTCTTTTGAATGAATTTTTTATTTAAAATGGTACAAAATATTGCATTCTTATGAATGAATTTTAAAGTTCAGTAATTAGATAATTTGTTAATTAAAGATTTCTTAAAATCTGTCCTGAAATGAATTAATCCATACGAAAATACAAAAAAAATAATTAAATTAACTGTACAATGATACATTCATACTAACCAAATAGAATTATTTTTGCAACAATGGTTTTTTAAAATTTTTATTTAAATATAAACATTATTTTATATATTTAATTATTAAAATTTTTAATATTATTATTTAACCCCTTAAATTGCACGCTCGAGTTAACTCGAGCGGCGTTGTATTACGTTGAGCCAAAAATTGTTTCTTAAGGGGTTAAATATAAATAAAATTGAAGATAAAATAAAATAATAAAATTTAAAATAAAATAAAATAATCAAATTTCAGATCAAATAAAATAATAATATGTAAAATAAAATAGCAAGTATTTGTAATATTTTCATGAAACACGCGAGGTACGATTTCATCGATTTTAACGAATAATATATTCCAGTTTGAAGTAGCAGAAAAAGAAACAATTTGAAAATGCGTTTCAAAACAAGGCCATTGGCAGGTAATGGGTTAAGAAAGAAAAAAAAGATGAACAAAGACAAGAAAATAAGATTAGAAAAGGAAATAGAAGAAGAAAGGGTATGTTAATTAGGAGATCGAGGGTTGTCAGAGTAGGTTTGAAATGACTCGCAGTGGTCGTCATAGTTGTCGTCTTCATCTGTACTGTATATATATATATATGTATATGTATATAGTTACGTTGAGGGAACTGTACTCTTGAGTTTGTAAAGTGTGGTGTACCAGAACTCGGCCAAGTTTCCTCGGGGTCGTAAACATCGAGCCCCGTAATAGGCTTTCGCAAGGCTCGCCTACTTTTGCGCTTAGTTAGCCGCATTTGTTATGAGTATTGTATATATGTGAGAGGAATCTGTAGAAGCTAGTAGTAATGGTGTGATGTTGGTAATAGTAGTGGTGGTAAGGATAGAAGGGTTCGGGGTTAGGGGTGGGTACGGGATAAGAAGATAAAATAACGAAGTGGAAAAGAAGCTGGGTCCACCCAGTTTGAGATTTTTCAAAAGACTACCGACGATGACTACGACGTTCTTGAAGTATCAGTGTTGGTAATTTTAGTAGTAGTAGTAGTAGTAGTGTAGTAGTAGTTGTAGTAGTAAGTTTTTTATCTAGTTGTAGTTGTAGAAAATTATGTAAGCGTGTGCTTCTACCACACATTTAAGGAGAGAGGCTAAGTACGAGAATTTTCTTTTTTTTATTTCACTCTCTGCCTTTCTTTTGCTTTTTTATTTTTTGCATTTATCGTAAAGTTACAGACAAACGTTTTAGGCTTTTACGTACTTTCTTATTAACTTAAATATTATAAATATTACCCTTACGATTATACCCACGAGTCCTGGCATGGGGTTTTTCTTTTTTTGCTTTTGATAACGAGAAAATTTTGTTGTTCTTTTTTTTTTTATCTGTGTCTTACACATGTTGAGTAAAAACAAATGGAAGAACTCTACTATCCTTGTTTTTCTTTCTCAAATATTTTTCCTTTTTCCGTTTTTATTTTTATTTTTTTTTATTTTTACGCGTAATAATAGAAATTAATGTTAATTAATTGACGCGAGAGAAATAAAAGAAAACAAAAAAAAATAATAATTCATTTCGACGAAAATATTATATATTTTTTTTATTTGATCATTTGTATTATTATTATTATTAACATTATTATTACTATTATCATCATACATTTTTGTATTTTGCTTTAAAATAATTGCTACGAGATTTTATTTAATTATTATTATTCTATGAAAAAGCAACGTTACGTGGATATTTCCTTTTTTTTGTTCCTTTCTTTTCTTTTTTTTTTTTTATACTATTTAATAATTTGTAATACACTTTTCATTTTTATTTTCACATTAACCAAATTGTCTTTGATATCATTTGAATTTATAAATTAAATAAAAACGAGATGTAGAGAAAAGTGAGAGAATTTTTTTCCCGCCATGATAATTACAAAATATAATATGTGATTATAAATCAACGATAGCAACAACAACAACAACAACAACAACAAGAAAACAGGAAAAAAGCAAAGACACGTTTGAATTCTCATTAATCTAAAAGCATACCTGTCGTCTCTTTTGTTTCGTCAGACGGACTTTTGATAGAAAAGTTTAGAAAAATTGTGTTTATGCAAATGCTCGTTCAAAGGAGAAAAATCGTATGTTTCCGAAAGGTTAAGTAGCTTCTTCTTTTTCCTTTTTTTTTTGTTTTAATCTATTTTTATGTTGCAGTTGTATCCGTTGTCGTTCTTGTTACAGAAAGGGACCAAAGTTTAATATCCGGTATAATGCTGTGCTGTACTCCTACAAGTTATCTTCGTTGAGTTTGTAAATGTTCTCTCTCTCTCTTTTCTTCTTTTTTTTCTACATGTATATACATACAGATCCGTCGTACACCTATTCGTATATACATACTCGAATGAAAGTAGTATAAAATAACGCAAGATCGTTGTATTTGATCTATAATGTTCGCATGTATTCTCTTTTAACGATATATTTTCAAAACTAATATTGGTAAGATCAAAGAAAATTAATGTTATATAATAGTTCAATATTTTATATATATATATATATATATAATTCTATACTATATAGATATATTTTTTATATATATATAATTTTATATAATTTTATACTATATAGATATATTTTTATATAATTAATAATTATTTAATTAAATATAATTATATAATATATATACAAATAATAAAATATAATATATATATATATATATATATATATATATATATATATATATATATATATATATATATATTATATATTCTATAATATTTAATAATATTTCTATAATATTATGTATAATATAATTATATATAATTGTAATTTTAAAATTTAAAATTTAAAATTTATATTTTAACAATTTGTATCTTTTTAAATTTATATTTAAAAAATTGTTAATTTAAATTTAACATTTTAAAATTGTATGTGTAAAATAAAATGTAACAATATTAAGTTACACGTTGTATAGATTTATATAAAATCTTATTTTATATTTAAATATTTTTATATATATATACATATATATGTAAAATATGCAATGGGTTGCAATATGGATTGTAAGATAACGTGAGAGAGTAAGGGGATGTAAACGTGTTTTCCAAAATGACATTTATCAATTTGTTAATAGAACTACTCCCTTTTTTTTTCTCCGTCTGTTATTCTCTTTCGTTTTTTTTTTATATTTTAAACTTTATTCGCGTTGTGTACATTTTCCTTTTAAAGTGGGATTTTAATCTATATTTCCTCCCCGTTGTTTTTCATTTATTTACGCACTTCCATTTTGCGCGGTTTCTGCAAATTGCACACGTTTTTGCGTTCAACCAGCGTGAAATTATCGGTTTTTGAACGTAGAGTTGTTCGATTGAACACTCTCTTTATCGTATTTTTCTCTTTCTCTTTATATTTATCTTTTATTATTTCTCTTTTCTATTCTCCGAGATAAATTGTAATTATCGACACACGTACATACATGTTTCGCAGGTTCTCACAGTACGCGAGATATTTTCGAAATCATGAAATCCTAAATAACGAAAGACCAATTCGAATCACTCGGTATATCTCTTGCGTATACTTTCCGCACTGCGGAATTTGGATAATACACCTTTTAACGAAGTGAATCTACCAACGAATGTAATTTCTTCTTCTTATTTACAAATGTAATTTAAACGTGTAGCTTTATAAAAGCAATTTACTGTATTATTATCGAAATACCTCTCTTTTTTGAAATGATTCTCTCTTTCGTTGTAATTAATTCTCGAAAATGCTAATTAATTATTTTTAATTATTTATAATGTACATTTCGTCGTATATATTCTTTTCTAACAAAAAAAAAAAAAAAGAAAAAAACAACTCGTAATATACACATATAATATATATTATATATTATTTTGTTCATATTAATAAAATATATATATATATATATAAATAATAGAATATATTTCTAATCCTGTATATTTTATAAGTATTTGATAAATATTATATTATTAATATTATAAATATATATTATATTTTTATTTTTTTACAATTATAATATTATTATAATTATATTTTAATTAAAAAAAAATATATATATATAAAATATATATTATTTTATAAAATATATTATATATTATATTATATTATATATATATATATATATATATATATATTATAAATATATTATATATATATATTTTATTATAATTTATTAAAAGGTAAATAAAAATATAAATTTAACACAGTAACACAGTAAAGTTAATTAATTATGATATTATTAAAAGTTCCTAAGTTTATTTTGTGATAATAAAAATTTGTTGTACTTTTTTTAACGAGAGTTGTGTTAAAAGTCATAGAAATAAGGTTGGACCATGTTTTACGATGGTATAGCAAGCGTGAATGGAGATTTTACGAGGTGACTGGATTCGAGGGAGGTTAATCGACGAACACGGTCGACATCCGACACGTGCCACACTCGTTTACGGTCCTGTACAATTTTCTCTCTCTTTCTGTTTCTCTATCTATCTATCTATCTATCTATCTATCTATCTATCTATCTATCTATCTATCTATCTATCTATCTATCTATCTATCTATCTATGTATCTATCTATCTGTCTCTTTCTATCTCACTTTATAACTTTTTCTCTTTCTCTCACTCAGTTTCCTCTCTCGTTCATTCGTTCGGGGGTATTCGTTTTACATTTTGACATCTAAATCTCATATATTTATGACAGAAGGGTGTTACGAGTTTATGACGCCACTTGACAGTTCAACGGAGATAACGTACGATTAAATGCATCGTTGAACACTTCAAACCATAACACATATTTATATATATATATAAATGTATGGGGGTGTTAGGTGCACGTAACGCATTCGCGTTTTAGTTTATTTTTTTTATTTTATTTCATTTTATTTTATTTTTTTTAACTCGATTTAGCCTATACCAAACTCAATCCTGCATGAAAAGATACGTCAAAGGATTTTACATAGATTTATCTTTTCTTTTCTATCTTTATCTTTTTCTTTCTTTTTATTTATTTATTTATTTAATGAAATATAATATTATACTACGCACGAAACTATTCTTTTTCTTTTTTTTGGTTATTTCCTTTCTATTGGAAAAATATCGTAACGAACAAATATACGAACCTAATTGGTCGTAAATTGTTATACGTAAATTATATATATATATATATATATATAATATATTCTAACTATTATTTATATTTTTACTATTTACTATTTACTTATTTTTTTTACTATTTAATTATACTTAATACTTATTACTTTATACTTACATTATACAGTATTTATTTTTATTTACTATTTATAACTATACTAATAATAAAACTAGTAATATTATACTAATTATTAAAATTAAATAATATTATAACTATTCTAATAAAAATAAAAATAAATAAATTATACTAATATTATTTATATGCATTACGTATACATATACGTATAAATTTTTTTAATTATAAATACATATTACGTTTATTTAAATATATAGAATTTTATGAGTAACAACTGGATCTACCGAATTTGTTTAAAAATGAAATTGTGTGATAATCTTGTTTCTTTTTTTTTTCTTTTTTTCTTCTCATTATTATTTCTCGATATATAATCTCAATTAAACTTTATCCTGACTTTCAATGGACTTTGTCTGGGTGTCTATACTGTATTCATGAGAACTCCTCTTGAAATGTTTTATTACTATGTATATTTATCTTTTATTCGTTTTATTTTCTTTTTTTTTCCTTTTTTATTTTTTTCATGCCACTAACAACATCGTATAGGTGAATAGAGGGAGAAGGGAGGTATTGCAATTATTAAAAGTGTGATTACATTTCCACCCTCACCAAGGTAAATTTTCCTATCCTCGTTACAAACACACCGCAAATGTTTGATTATTCTATTAAAAGTTATAAACGTTTGCACCAAGGGTTGCAGGAGGGGTGGAAGTGGTGGGATAGATAGGGCAAGGCCGAAGGAAGAGTAGGTATTCATTTTTAAATTCTTTGTTTTTTTTATTTGTATTTTTTTTTCCCCCTGGCCGATGCGTTGTCCGATAAAAAATGTACGTCAATTTTATTTTTCCAACTTGAAAATGAGAGAGAAAGATTTATAATTTGATATTCCCTTTCCTACACCCCCTACCTCCTCCGACATTTGTAGTTTCTTTCTTCGTTTAATACGAGGAGAAATATATATATATATATATAACAAACAAAAAAATAGGAAAACGAAACAATGTGAAGGGTTTTATGTCTGTAATAATAATGATAATAACAATAATAATTCATATCGGATTTTCTCGTGAAATACATGTGATGAATAATAAGAGAATATATATATACATACATACATACATACATATATGGTGCATAACGATGCATTTGCATTTGTAAAATAATTCAAAATGAACGAGATGAGAGATGTTTTAATGATATAATTTTTGTTTGCTCTTTTTTTGTTTTCATCTTTCCTTTACTTTTTTTTTTTCCACTCTGCATCAATGTAACAATTATCCGTAAATCATGCCTTGCTTACGATTTATAAATTAATTATTTATTTTATAACGTGGATCGAATAATGTTTAATTATTTCTTTGTTTTTTTTTTCTATTTTTATTTAACGAATTGGAAAATCAATTAGCGATTGAATTTTATAGAAATTCGTTGAAGAATTAATAAACTTTGGTTAAATAAATATACGTATATTGATTTATCATATAAAAGTTAATATCTTTTTATTATCGGATGATATTTTCATTGAAATAAAAATATATCAATTGTTAATTGTTACATTGGTTTTTATGAACAATGTATCGTACAATAATACGTGTTAGTTGTTTTTTTTTTTTTTAAAGAAATATCAAATATCAAAATTAATCGGATAATAACATATTTAATTGAAATAGAAATTTTTTATTATTTTTATTTTTTTTTTATTATTATTATATGTTATTGTTAAAAAAAATGATTTTAATAAAAAGAGGATCTTTTTTTCTTTAAATTAATATTTTGTTCAAGTTTCTACGAAGTTTCCTTACGAAGATATTAATGTTTCAAGTTTTTCCATTCATAATTTGGAAGCACGTGGTGTAAGTAGTCACGTGATTACTACTCGTAGTAAACATCGTAGTAAACGTAGTAAAACATGCGTAACTTCTTAGATTTTATGTAGGTCACTTGGTTAATGATCTTTATATATAAATAACTCTAGAACTAATAATCGTAGAGACTTGACTGAACATTCATTTTAAACGATAGACTTTCACCTATCTTTTCATCATAATTATTTATAACAATAGTTTCATTTGTTATAAACAATTAATTGCAAAATGTTTGTCGGAAGAATTTCATCGAAATTGATACTATATAAATCAAATATTATGCATTCTATAGTCATATTATTATCAAACATTCCATTTGTTATAAAAAATTGTTATAAAAAATTTCTTTTTCCTACATTACTTTTTATATTCACTAATTTATATATGCATATTACATAGAAATACTTGACAAATTATTACTGCTAAAATTTGTTATTAAACAGTGAAACAAATTATATTTTTATCCTTAATTAATAAATTTTAGATTGAAAATTAATAGAAAAGAAAAAAAAACTATTGGATTTATCAATTCTTATGAAAGTATTTTTTTCTTTTTTTCCAAAGGAAGATTTCTAGAAAAATACTCAAGTCGAATCGTAAAGTTACTTTTTGTTCTTGTTTTTCTTTTTTTTTTTTTTTTAAATAGGTTAATTCACGACTTATCAATGCGTTGGTAGACGGGTACTTTCGAGGGATAACACAAGGAAAGCACAAAAGTTTTTCCAATGGAAGAAACTCGCGATTCTACACCATACCTAGGATCTACTTCGACTTAAGAC
Source organism: Polistes dominula (assembly GCF_049000335.1). NCBI lineage: Eukaryota > Metazoa > Arthropoda > Insecta > Hymenoptera > Vespidae > Polistes > Polistes dominula. The sequence continues at coordinate 2,467,399 of NW_028300906.1, read as the reverse complement.
GTCTCGAACACTTTGAAAGTTTAACTTCTCTCTTACCCGTATAAGATATCCCCTTATTCTTTGTGGATGGGTACACGCACGATCGGATATTCATTCGTAACAGTTAAACGAGAAAACGCATTCGAGAAAAGAAGAAATATAGAAAGAGGGGTGAGTGACTGAACGAGAGAAAGAGAAAGAGAAAAAGAAAAAGAGAAAGAGAAAGAGAAAAAGAGAGAGAGAAAAAATAGAAAAAGAAAAAGATAGAAAGGCCTCGAGTGTGGCTTCGAGAGAAACTCGAGTTTCTACTTGTATTCGTTCCTCTTTTTCTCTTTCATCCTCCTCCCTTTTCCCTTTCTCTTTCCCCACCTCCTCCCCCTCCTCCTCCTCCTCCTCTTTCTTGTTCCACTCGACTCGTATAAGCTTTGTTCCTAGTTTCTCCTATTATATACGCCATGATACCTATCGCGTTTTGTGCGTACGCTTAGAAGAAAAGAAAAAGGGGTTGACTGTTATACATTGATAGTCAGTTTATTTCAGTAACTAATCTCAAATTTATAGTCGAACGAACAAGAATCTATTATCGAAAACAATAAAGTTAATTATTTCGAATGTTTATTAACATATTTTATACAAAGTTTATACTACCTTTTACGTCTATATATGTAAATTTAATTTATTTCTTTTGCTAGGTAGGTGAAAACTTTGTTTTAGTAGTTTTGACTTTTTGCAGGAACGAACAATGTTGATTAAATGAAGAAAGTAATAGAAACTGACGAGAATACGACGAAGGAGAGGAGACGAATACTATTTTGGTCAGACGAACAATTTTGGTTTAATTTAAACAAGTGATATAGAGCCCTAGGTGTATTTAGTCGGCCGAACAATTTTAGTAAAACGGTGAAAGTGGTAGTAACACTGGTAGTAATAGTAGTAGTAGTAGTAGTAGTAGTAGTAGTAGTAGTATAACCGAATATTTAGTTGGACGAACAATTTTGACAAAACCGAGGGAAGAAGTAATAGTAGTAGTAGTAGGAGGAGTCCTGTTGAATATGTTTAATCGTATGAATAATTCGGAGAAAATATTACAAGTGTAATATTAACCAAGTATTTATGGTAATAGTCATTTTTCCCACCGTGTATAAAAGTAGTAATATATATAAGTAAGTTTTTAGTCAAACGTTTAGTTAATGTTTATTATTAAAGGAGTCCTGTTGAATGTGTTTAATCGTCTGAATAATTTAGAGAAAATACAAGTATAGTATTAACCAAGTGTTTATGGTAATGGTAATTTTTTACAACGTCTATAAAAGTAGTAGTATATAAGTAAGTTCTTAGTGAAACGTATAGTAGTTGATGTTTATTAGTCAAATACGAACTAGGTAGTAGTATTACGAACTACTAGAACGTTTAATATACTACGTCGAGTAAATAGTTTTTGATTTTATTTTTTTGATTTTTCAAACATGTACAAGTTTTATTACATTTTAATCGAATTTAATTTATATATGAATAACAAGTTGCTGTTGGGTGTTGCTGCTGCCACTGCATATTCCAGAATATTAAAAGTCTATCGTGCTATACGAAAACTCGAAGTTTAATTAATCGTACAGATTATTAATAATCACTCATGGATATTTAATTACTTTTACCTCGATATATTTTATTAATCAAGTATATAATGCGAATGAAACGTAAAATAAATTCGATAAATAAACATGGATGTATCAGTGGCTCATCGAGTATCGAGTTTTTTTCAAGAAAAATAAACGATTTGTATTTACGATTGTAAGTGGAAACAACATTTTTTCGTTTAATGCGAACGTACGTACGAACCAACCAACCAATAAGAAAAAAAAAAGAAAAGTAAAGCAAAAATCTAACGGAAAGAAAAAGAAAAATAGAAAAGAAGGGGAAAAAAGGGGATGAAATAAAAAATTCCTAGAACAAAATTTGAAATCAAGAAACAATCCATCGAGTTTTTCGTGTACCGTACCGTACCGTACTGTACCGTACCGTACCGTATCGTAACCATTTCTCCAAATTTTTTTCTTCTCCGTTCGTTCGTACGTTTGTTTGTTTATTGATTTTATTTTCTCTCTCTCTCTCTCTCTCTTTTTAGTTTTTTTTTTGTTTTTTTAAAGAAAAGAACAATAACGTAATTCTTAACAACGAAGCCTAGAGAGAGAGCAAGAGAGAGAGAGAGAGAGAGAGAGAGAGAGAGGATGAAAGAGGGAAACAAAAAATTTTCTCTAACACGAAATGAACTAAAAAACCGAGCAGGGGGTCTCTCTGGGTAACAAGAGAGAGAAATCGAACCTTTCTGGTATTTTCTGGTTCGATCGAATCTGCACAGAAACAGGATGTGTATCCCAAACACCGAACGTAACACGCGTGCTGCTGGGTTGTGCAACGCTCGCCGTTCCAAATTAAAGTTTCCATCACTGGTTTCAACCGTGACGGTTTGATATCCGGTAGCCTGCTGGGTAGATGGGGTGACAGGGGCGAGTGGAGAGGGGAGAGGAAGGGGAAAGGGAAAGGGGTTGTTCGTGGAACCTCACCCATTCCCGTTTTTTCTTCCTTTTTTGGTGGTGTGGAAGAGGGAAAGAGAGAGAGGGGTTTGGAGAGGATTTTTTTTTTTTTTGGAGTGCTGGAGAGTTGTGTTTTTTCCTGCTAACGGGGGAAGGAGGCGGGGAGGATGATTCGCATTTCGAGGAAGGAGAGGGGAGGCCTGGGAGATGGGGGGTGGGTGGTAGTTTTCATTTCGAAATGACCGTGTTTGCGTAGCTTCTCTTCCTTTTCCTCTTCCTCCTACTCTTTTAACCCCCACCCCCCACCACCACCCATTTGACCTCCCATCACCACCCTCTCTACTGTCCTACCTTCATCTTCTCACTCGCACGTGTTCTCTCGTTTATTCGTTCGCTCATTCGCTCGGTGTTCACTTTAAACTTTCTCTCACTCTCTCTCTTTCTCTCTCTTGCTGTCATTTTATTTCTTCTTTTTTTTTGTTCTGTTATTTTTTTTGTTTTCTTTTTTTTGTTTTTAGTTCACGCCCGATCTAGTAGTCGTTTGTTTCCACGAAACAGGAGCGTCGTAGTTGTTACTACGTGGACCCTCAATTATACTGGCTTTGACTGAAACAAAGAGTAACAAAGACAGAGAGAGAGAAAAAAAAGAAAGAAAGAAAGAATAAAAGAAATAGAGAAAATGAGAGAGAGAAAAGAGAGAGAGAGAGAGAGAGGGAGGGTGGATGGTTGGGTCAGGGTTCTTTAGTTTTATATTTTTATTTTTGTATTTTTTTAGTAAAAATTACAAACCTCCATCGAGAACTAAATAAAGTAAAACAAAAGGTAAACAATATTATATTGTTGTTAGAATCTCCATTTTTTTTTTGTTTAAATTAATTATAGTAAAATTAAATTTTTTTTTCAATTATATTCTATAGATAATAAAACTTGAATTTTTCCATTATTTTTTTTTTTAATTTTTATTTTTTTTAAAACCATTTTTGAAAATGTTACATTTCGACTAAGAGTCAGTTTGAATTTTCACTTAAATATCAACGCCAGGTGGTGATGGTTGTGGTAGTGGTGGTAGTGGTGGTAATGATGGTGGTGGTGTGACAACCGACCAGATTTTTAATAGCTCGTTTTACATTGTAATTTAGTTCATTCAAATTGGATAAAATATATATATATATATATACATATATATATCTGTGTCGCGGATGTGTTGCGTTTGTTAATGTAAAACGGCTTTTAAAGCAATTAAAAATCAATTAACCTTCTTGCGAAACGACGAATAAAATATTTCGTTGAAAAAAAAGTTTTATTCTCGTGGTTTAACGATACATTTATATATATATATATATAAAATTGAATTCCAACGTGGTAATTGATCATCCGTAAAAAAGAATTCGAATAAGTTTGAAAGAGAATAAGAACAAAAAAAAAAGACAAGAAAGAGAAATAGAAAAAAAATAGTAAGAAAAAGAAAAATGGAATAAAAGAGGAAGTGATAAAAAAAGAAAATAGAAAGAGTTGGAATGAGAGAGAGAGAGAGAGAGAGAGAGAGAGAGATAAAGAGAGAGAGAGAGAGAGAGATAAAGAGAGAAAGAGAGAGAATAACAATGAAATAAAATTCTAGATAAATTTTAAAATAGTTGAAAAATACAATATTACGATAAATTAATTTCTCTTTTCGTGAGTTTGATTCTTTCTTATTTTTATTCATTCAACTCTATGGAAAGAGTTTTCTTTAATATATTATAGAGTTTTGTTCGTTTGTAGTAAAAAGGTACTTTTTATAATACATATACGTATATTTCATCATTTTCTCGTGTAACCTTTAGAAAACCATATAGAGTAGAGGGGGAAATTGACAAAAGCTCAGGTTCGGTAATCAATAAGTAATAGGAGTAGTATAAAAGCCTATTTTGGTGTATTTCGTCGTCTTATTTCGTATAGAAGTGATAGTGATGGTTGTAGTGATAGTAGTGGTGGTTATTCATGTAGCTATCGTACGTTAACGTACATCCGGTCTTTTTTATTCTTTTTCTTTTTCTTTATTTTTCCCCCATACTAGAACTAGTTGTAGTAGTAGTAGTAGTAGTAGTAGTAGTATAGAAACGTTGGTGGTAGACGAGACTATCCAATAAAACGGTACGTTTAGTTGGCCGTTACCCCCAATAAAATCCAGTTAGGAACGAGCAGCCACGACATCAATTTTTCAAACCTTTACCGAACGACAAAATTTGTCTTTTATATATAGATATATATATATCGCAGTGGTGTCAATGCATTCGGTTATACCATACAAACACATCTATACATAGATATATAAATGTGTATAATATAATAGTAGTACATACAACATGTATACGATTCTTTAGAAAGAAAGAAACATGTTTTTTCTTTTTTTCATCTTTTTCCTATTTTACGACGTATGTCAGACACATACTCGTATCTCTTATAACCCTATGTTGCGTGTCATAAAATTATTTGACGATTCTTTTTTAAAAATTCATTACGACAATTTTATTCGTATAAAAATATATTGAAAGGAAATAGAGATGAATACTCGTAGAATACATAGATTAAATAATATAATAATAAAAGAAATATATAATATAATATATGTAAAATAGAAATCTTTTTTATATATATTTCAAAAAATATTTAAAAGTAATAGAAACGAATATTCATAGAATACATAGATATATAATAAATAATATAATAATAGAATGTATTATATTAAATAATATAAACAGTATATTACCATAATTACTATATTAATATTATATAATAATATAGTAATATATATTATATATAAGTAGTATTATATAATATTAACATAGTAATTTACTATATTAATATATTATAATATATAATATATTAATACTATATATTATAGTATAATATATTAATACTTACATAATTATATATATATATAATTAATTTTAATATATAATATATTATTATAGTAATATATAATATAGATATATATAGTAATATACTATATTAATATTATATAATAATATAGTAATTATGGTAATATATAATTTTTATATATATTTATTAAAAAATATACTACTAATAATATATAAATAACTAACTTTTTATATATATATTATAATATATAATATATAATTAATAAATATATTTAAAGTTGTCAATGGAATATATTTTAATCAACATTTTTATATATATTTTAATATTTGATATAAAAAATAAACAAATAAAAAAGATGCAAATTAAAAGATAAATAATATTAAAAAGAGATTGAAAATAATAGTAAGAGTGGAAGAATGTCAAGGAATAAAATCGAGATTTACATAGGAAACGTATTCATGAAAACAAAGCATTCGGATAATGCCGAGTTGTCACACGGAAATACTGTTAAGTTTCGAAGGAATTTTCAAAGTATCCCTCACTAGTTTAAACGTTCATCCACATGTCCTAACCTTCACATTCTTGTCGCATGATTCCTAACGAGAGATTGGATAACTGTGCCATCAACGTAACCGAATATTGAAATATCTAATATATTTAAAATCATTGGTTAAGAATAAAGTAAGAGAAAGGAAGATAAAGAAAAGATAACAAAAATCTAAAAAGATAAGATAGAGATAAATAAACTTCGGATAGAAGATTTCACTTGAGATTTTGCATTAAAAATATGACCTGTCCGTATAGAGAAAACCATTCTTGTTTTACGTTGACTATGAAAGCGAGAAGAGAAATAAGAAGAAGAAGAAGAAAAATAAGAAGAATAAGAAAAAGAAGTAAAGCTTTCGATCCACTTACACGAAAGTATCTTTCTTCCTTTTTACATTATCTATGCGTATATGCATGTATTAGGTATATGTAGGAATGTATATATGTGTACACTTATCTATTTGTCTTAGGTATATACTTATATACGTATGAGAAGTACACACGTGTGTGTTCACCTTGGCCATATACTTTTTATGAATTATTACTGTCACCGAACTCTCTACTATCGTACCCGGTAGCAGCAGGAAGATCGTATTCCCTGCTTCCGTTCACTTCTTCCACGAGACGTTTCTCTATTCGCGAAAAATCGCTGTCTCTTCTCTTTATTCACTCGAATGGCAACGTGAGATTCTTCTCGACGATAGGGGTAAAATGATAAAATACGAATACATATACATATATATATGTATACGTAGTTTTATTATATTTAAGGGATCAAAAAAATTGAAATAAAATAAATAAATAAACGTTTAATTATATATATAAATATATATATTATTATATAATTAATATATATACTATTATATATATATTACTAATATATATTTTACGCGCGTATATATTTTCTGTATAGTATATTATATATGTTATAATTTTATATTTACTAATATTACTAATATAATATATATATTATATAATAAATATATTACTAATAATATATATAAATATATATTATTAGTAATATTAGTAAATATAAAATTATAGTATATATACTATACACACAAAACATATACGTAAAATATTAGTAATATATATAGTAAGTATTATATAAATATATGATATAAGTATTTTTTAAAATGTAACATTGTATTTATAAACATAAAATTGACTCAATAAATCTCAAAAATGACTCAATCTAGCAAAAAAATATTAATGTCAAATTGTTATTTTACATTTTTCATTGAACTTTTTTCTTCTTCACTTTTCTGCAACTATCATATTTTCGGAGCTATTTAGATGGCAATAATCGGTGAATCACCCTGTATAATATATATATAATATTATATATTTTACGTATACGTATATAAACCAATGATTCGAGATTTGTTCGAGCTTGTATAATAAAATGTGGTTATATTCGATTGAAATAAATTCAAATATAAAATACGAAATGAAATGTTAACTTAGTTTCGATGATATTTGATTTGAAAAGGAAAAATATTAATATAACTCGTTCGTGTGTATAAAGGTTATTAAATATAATTTGTGTCCTGTTAATCTCTAAAAAAGAAAGAAAAAAAAATCTTTGAAGAAATCGAGTCGTTAAATCTTTGATAGTTGGTTGAGTCAAGTAATTGAAGGAAAAGGAAAAAGAAGAAATAAAAAAATAAAAAAAATAGATAGGCAGGTTTTCCTTTTCTTTTTCTTTTTTTTTCTTTTTAGTTCCTTTTTTCTCTCACCATCGGTACAAGCTGGGAATCCGTAAAATTGATAAAGTTTAGTAAGAACTTTTATAATACCTCCTAGGTTCAGTCTAGAAGAATTTTCAAGTATATACGAGCTGGCAATTTATGTTCCAACGGGTATAGCAAGTTATACGTTTTCATATACCCTTTTTTTCACCGTGTTAAAAGAAAGATAGAGAAAGAGAAAACCTGTAAGAAAAAGAAGAAGAAGAAGAAGAAGAAGAAGAAGTACTCATAAGATGGGGTTACAAAACCGGTCATGGGGATTGTTTATCACACCCTTTTCTGAACGTATAACCGTCGTAAAATTGTCCTAAGATTTGCATTACAAAAAGATTTTGAAAAGAGATCGTGTTGTTATCTGGTAAAGAAAAGAAAAGAAAGCGAGTAAAGAATAAAAAAAAAAGATAGAAAGAGAGAGAGAGAGAGAGAGAGAGAGAGAGAGAGAGAGAGAGTGAGTGTGAAACTACTGTTCGGCAGTCAGAGTATGCTTTCACCATAATTCACAATCTTCCTTTTCGTTCTTTAACTTCCTTTTTATTCCTTATTCCTCTTTCTCTCAAACCCATTCGACTTTGCAATTGTAATCAGCGATAACGATTTCTCTACACCTCGTTTTACTCCTCAGTGAGAATAATTCGTGAAATGCAAAAACGTTTTTGGTAAGAGACGTGAACGAAGACCTTTTCGAGAAAGAGAAAGGGCCATTTAAAATTAACAATAAGTTTCCTTTTTCCTTCCTTCCTTCCTTCCTTCCATCCTTCCATTTTCTTTTCTTCTTTTCTTCTTTTCTTCTTACTTTCTTTTTGAATGTTACACCAAAGAAGATTTTCGGGACACACCCTGTATATTATCGCAAGATAACAGTCCTACGACCCGATAGATAGGAGGAAACGATTTATCCAGGATCGATGTTATTCCAGTTGTAATCCTTTTATCTCAGGAAACGAGCCTGTGCCTGCCTGCCTGCCTGACGATAATCCTTAAGTTCTTGTTCACTTGTTCACGTACCATAACGCCACAAAAATACAAAGATATGAACAAAGTTTGACAATGATCAAACAAAATCCTATTATTACACCCATTTAACGCGTTTTATGTTTGATGAATACAAATAATAATAAAAAAGAAAAGGGACAAATATTTGCTTTTTTTTTCTTCCATTTTTTTTTGTGTTCGTTCGTTGGGAACGTTTTTTTGTTATTTTTTAATTTTTTTTTTTTTTTTAACAAATTCTTTGTCGAGATGTGGTACTGGACTTTTTAGTAAACGTTTATTAGAAGTAACTAACTGGAACACTAGCAAGGTAATATTGCTAACAGCAATTTACAATACAACTAAAATTTCCTGTTCGATAGTATATAGTATGTATAGGTATACATATGTATATATATATATATCTATTGTATGAGATGAAAGTTTATAGCTACGATCACCATTGGCCAGTTAACGAGCTGTGGCTATTCGACTTTGTTATTTGACTGTTGTAAATTCTACATCGAAAGTACTATTTTATACCAAACAAATATTTTAAATTTATATATATATATAATATAATTTTAATTATATTTAACAAATTACAGAAAACATAAATATAATTTTCATTAAATTATAATTAAAATATCGAAATAATATTAAAAAAATACGATGTAATATAATTTTAATTATATTTAACAAATTACAGAAAACATAAATATAATTTTCATTAAATTATAATAAAAATATCGAAGTAATATTTAAAAAATACGATGTAATATAACTTTAATTATATTTAACAAATTACAGAAAATATATAATTTTCATTAAAATATAATTAAAATATTGAAATAATATTTAAAAAAAATACAAAGATACCATATTATAATTTTCATTAAAATTTTAATTAAAACATCGAAACAAAGTGTCATTCTCAATTTCGTTCAAAAGTAGATTTACTATACCACATTCTCATTTTTGACAAAGAAAAAAAATAAAAGAAAAATTCACATATACTTTCATCATAAATAAAATTACATTAATAAAAAATAAAAAAATATAATGTGGGCAGATCACGCGTGTCAGAAGTGAAACCTTGGAAAAACTAAGTTTCGAGAGAAAGAGACGACTGCAGAATATCAGGAGTAGGATAATTGTTGAGTTTATTTGTTATAACATTATAATTATATTATTGTTATCACATTCAAAAATTATTAAACGTTTTATTGAAAACATATATAAATAGATAACATATTACACAGCAAGCAAGTTCTCAATTCAAAGAAATGAGACAAGTTGCTTCTGGTAACTTAAAAATGCATGGTAACAAAACACTTCTGTTAGTCTAGTAAAAACTACTACTTTTCGGAAAAAACCTCACTACTTTTTTTAAGTTTTGTTACATAGCTCCGTTTCCGTTTATTTACTTTTCAGATCACTCCCATTCTAAAGAAGTTTTCACTTCAAAAAAAAAAAAAAAAATAAAGAAATCGTAAAACCATCAAAATCAAAAAACAAAAAAAAATATTCGTCAGCGAAAAATTTCCTTTCTAATTCTTCCCGGAACTCTATCATCATTTTCCGTCGATGTATGATAACGATTTTCGAAAAAATCTCGATTGCACTGACTACTACAAGTTGAGAGTTGAAGTTGAGAGTTTGCCCCCTTCTATCTTCCACCCCTATCCACCAACCCATAGGTTCTTCGGTTTTATAACGTTTCCTCTTTCATATACGTCTCTGCTCTGTCCTACTATACACATATATACACATCTATATCTATAGATATGCGTTCAAAACGTATCGACTTCGTAGAGTTGGCCCGGAAATATTGCATCCGTACGGGAAAGTTCGAAAGCTCGGTGGTGTGTAGCTACTACGTCAGATGAGAATGGTTGCGTGGGAGGGATAAGTAGGGGGGTGGAGGGTAGGGAGGAAGGGAGGGGTTTATACATTTAAAGCTTTACCGCGAATATGGGTGCACAAGTTTCTAACGTTTGACACGAACGAACGAACGTATGAACGAATGAACGCAAACGATACTTAGGTTATAATGTTGAACCTTTTTCTCCTAACCTAACCACCACCACCGATCCCATCACCCTCCCATATATAGCTCACATCCCTATAACATTCCCAAATTCTTCCCTTCTCAGCCTTCCGCTTACGTTTCCACTTTCATCCCGCATGTTCCGGATGCACTTTCCTCTTTAGACCATCTTCACCCCCACTCATCCTCACTCATCCCCACTTTCATTCCCACCAATAGCCTTCAACCGATCCTTTCCTTTCATCTATCCTTTTCTAACAGGATCCCTTCCATCCCTATCCCTATCCCTATTCTTTTTCCTTTATCCACTCCTCCTACTTTTCGTATTTTCTTCCTTTCATTTTATTTTATCCATTCTTACTTTTTTTCCTATTTCTATTCTCACACCATCGAGTGTGTTGCACGTTCGACGTTTTCCCCCTTGTTTTCGCCGGCAACTCTCGTAAATCCGTCAGATACGGCGGGGAGATGTCCTCCCCACTTTTCCACGAGTTTTCTTGAAACGTCGCTGAGAATATGTCGGACTCGATATAGTCTTTTCCCCTTAAACGTTAGGGATGAGATTTTCTACTAGCTAAAACTTTTCTAGGATTCAACGAATCATGACTTATTCTTTCTATCTTTGTTTCTCTCTATTTCTCTTTCTCTCTCTCTCTCTCTCTGTGTCCATCCATTTTTATTTTTGTTTTTATTTTGTTTGGTTTTTTCCCCCACTCCCTTCTTTTGCAGTAAAATCCACTTCCGTAAATAAAACGTCGTCGTCGTCGTCGTCGTCGACGTCGTCGTTGAGATTCTTTCATTCTTTCTTTTTTTTTTCTTTTCTTTTTTTTTTTATCACACGCCATGAGACGTTTTCTCTCAGTTTTTCTTCATCGATTTGCAATCTTTTAATGGTGAATTTATATTATTTGTTTTTCTTTGATGCAATTTAGTATCAAGAAGTTTAATTTTTGATTGAAAAATGTGACCCACAATTTCATGAAATTTTTCAAAGATTTTTTTCAATAGAATTATTTATAAAATATTCATTGCAATAATGATTATTAATGAAGAAACTATATAACCTTTTTGTTTTTTTTATATAATTAATATAATTAATAAAGATACTCCTGATCTTAGGTAAGGGATGAGTGTTCGAGAGTGAAGCTTGCAACATTCCCTTGGTACAAAATATAATCGCTTCCAAAATTAACTTATTAGCATTTTTAGATTTTATATTTTAAATACAACGATTATTATTTATTTAAATTTATTAAGATATAATAAAATAAGATATTATATTAATACATAATAAATTAATATATATATTAATATATTAATATAATACATTATATATTTATATATATTATATATTAATAAATATAATATTATATATTTAATATAATATGTTTAATATAATATATTTAATATAATATATTATTTAATATAATATATTTAATATAATATTATTTAATGTAATATATTAATTAATTACATTACTATTTATATATAATGTTACGTTTTTATCACCAATTGTATAAAATATCGTATAATCAAATAAGTTCGAAAAATCTCCAATCTGTTATTGACAATTTTCAGAATTGGAAGTTTGTATAAATTGTTTGTTTCTTTATCCAATCCTTGTTCATTTATTTATGACACAAGAATGACATTCTATTAACTATGTACGATGAAATAAAACCCATAACGTCTTAATTTAAAAAATAAAATAAAAACAAACTATTATTTATTTCATTTATTTTTCTTTTTATTAGACGATCAAATATTCTACAATACATAAAATCAATTGCAATGATTAAAGGGAAGGAGAAGGAAGAAACAAAGAAGGAGGAGGAGGAGGAGGAAGAGGAGGAGGAGGAAGAGGAGGAGGAGGAAGAGGAGGAGGAGGAGGAGAATCGTTGTATAGAATAGTTCGATTTTTAACGAATAGATAAAACGTAATAGATTTTCGTGTCGTCGTGTATTCCCATAACATTTACGAAATTAAAATGAAGAGAAATCTTTTCCTCTCTGTCCTAAGAAAAAAAACAAAAAAAAAAAAAGAACAAACACTTTAAAAGTAAGTTTCTGATAAACGTATTACTCTTCTATATTTTTTCCTTTTTTTTTTTTTTTTCTTAAGGCCTCCACGAACTTCGTTTCTTCTTCTACAGTTGAATGCATCTCTCACGATAAGAATTACATTTTACTACATATACGTTTTCTCCTTACTATTACCTTCGTATTTGAAAGTTTGTATCTCAGGAATGGCGAAAGCTAACGAACAGAACAGAACTGAACAGAACAGAACAGAACAGAACAGAATAGAACAGAACAGAACGTCTTGAATTTATTATACCAAAAGAGAAAAACCGATGCACCGTAAACGTTTTACCAACCCGTCCCTTTTAATTTATGCGAGAATCCTTGCAACGCTATTGGCTTTAATCGAGATAAAAGAAGATAACAGTACGAACGAATGAACGAAAGAACGAACGAACGAACGAACGAACTATTTCTCCTCATTTTCTTTTCTAAGGATTCCTTTTTTTTTTTGATTTTTATTATTTTTTTTTTACCAATTGTACGATGAAAAGAATAGAATAGAATAGAATAGAAAAGTAAATGAAAAGAAAAGAAAAAGAAAATAATTGTCCTTTTATTATTATAGCACTTAAGTGATACCTACTTCACATTTATCTAAGAAAATGAATGAAGATTCAAAGAGAGAGAGAGAGGACAATGTCCTTTTATTATTATTATTATTATTATCGTTATTATTTTTACTCTCACTTTCATTTTTATCTGACACCCACCCCCAGAATCCTTCAGCCCATCTTGGAAGATGCTTTTATCGTTTCTAGACGTCGATTTTCTTGAATCGACTACTTGAAATTCTGAAATCTCTTCTTCCACGGTACGACCAAAGCGAAATTCCTGTTTGAAGATGGCAAATCCAAGGTCCATCTCGATTTGTAAGATGGATATTGAATATCCGACCGAGAACTCGCCGGGAACTTGATGTGGACGAAAGGGTGAGGGTGAGAGGGATAAAAGGAGGGAGGGAGGGAGGGAGTTAGGAAGGGCAGACTACGGGAATGGAAAGATTCTAAGAAAAATTGTGGTGAAATTTTATTTACTCGCACGTTTTTGTCCCCCCTCCCCCCTAGTCATCTCTTTTTTTCTCATCCTTAACCTCATCCTAACCTCTCTTCATTCCTTCCTTCCTTCCTTCCTTCCTTCTTCCCTTCTTCTTCCTTTTTTTCTTTTTCTTTTTTTTTTTTTCGTTTTCAAGTATGCAACGATTCGTCGTCGTAGTTTTCTTCCACGGTGATAATAATATTCAGCATTGAAATGGTAAAGGTAAAATAGGGAAAGAAAATACCTCTCTGTAGATTTCGGATTAAGATCGAATTCTCATTTAACATTACGTTACTTTATGCTTTTCGATTTATCTTCAATTTTATCTCTATCTTTCTATCTTTCTCTCTTCTTTTTTTTCATTATTTCTATTTCTTTTCTATCTGTTCTAATATCATATTCATGATTACATTCTTATTCTCGTATTGTAATAATTTATGATAAATTGTATACACAATATTATAATAAGAGATTGACAGAAAGAAAAATAGAAAAAAAGAAAATAATATTTGTCGGAAAAATTTGACAATATATTTTATAATAAAATATTAATATATATTTAATATATTTATTATATAAATATGTATTGAATATCAATATTTAATTTCAACGTAATATCGAGTTATTAAATATTTTATGTTAAAATTAGAAAATAATAATATTATTTTATTTTTAATTTTATTTATTATAATATTTATTATAAAAATTAATTATAAATATATAAAAATATATTTATTATTAATTATAATTATTATAATATAATTTTGTAATTATTATAATATAAATTATTATATTATATATATATATAATATAATAATATATTAATGTACATATTTATTAAATATTATTAATATAATATAATAATATATTAATATAAATATTTAATTATATTATTAATATAAAAAAAATATCATGTGGGCAGATCACACGTGTTAGAAGTGAAACCTTCAAAAAACTAAGTTTCGAGAGAAAGAGACGACTGCAGAATATAAGTAGGATAATTGTTGGGTTTATTTGTTATAATATTATTATTATATTATTGTTATCACATTCAAAAATTATTATACGTTTTGTTGAAAACATATATAAATAGATACCATATTACACAGCAAGCAAGTTTTCAATTCAAAGAAATGAGACGAGTTGCTTCTGGTAACTAAAAAATGCATGGTAACTAAACACCTCTGTCAGAGTAGTAAACACCTCTCTAGTAAGGTTTTTTCCGATAATTCCGTAGGGTCTTTCCGATAAGTCCGTAGGGTCTTTCCGATAAGTCCGTAGGGTCTTTCCGATAATTCCGTAGGGTCTTTCCGATAATTCCGTAGGGTCTTTCCGATAAGTCCGTAGGGTCTTTCCGAATATATTCTTATTTATTATTATTATAATTATTATTATTAATATTTAAAAATACGAATATAAATTGACGAAGATATGAAAACCCGGATGGATAAATTGTAGAATTAAGTTGAACGATTAATGGGTAAAGGTAAGGTAGTGGTTTAATTTAAATTCTTCAATACATGAGTCACTTATTTTGTTTTTTTTCTTTCGAATGATCCTTTTTGTCAAAAACTATGAGTGATCGACGGAGAAGAGGATGTCTTCAAATTCTTCAGTATGTTTATTACTCAATTATTTTGTTTGTAATTCTTCTTCTTTTTTTTTTTTTTTTTTACTTTCAAACGAACGAATGATCGTTTTTGTCAAAAACCTCGGTGTAAACTCAGCTGCGATTGATAAACGTTTTCACTTGAGAAACGAGACGCATTGCCATTGCGATAAAACGCGTACGAACGTACGAATGAACGAACGGAAATTGAAATTTTGACGTAACTGCAGTATGACTCTGATGCAAGTCCTACCATCACCACTACTACTATTACTAGTACATGTTAGAAGTAATATTAGTAGTAGTAGTAATAGTAGTAGTAGGTATTACGATTCTCGCGAGAGAGAGAGAGAGAGAGAGAGAGAGAGCCTTGATAGAAATGCTTTCGCGTCTTTCATGATAACTTATTCGGAATGATGCCTCTCGTTCATCTTCGTATAAGTAGAACGTATGGATTCGATTTATGGGGTTATACGAACGAGATACCTGCAATTTTAACTTCGACGTTTTCACGATCGATTTCATACGATACTTTCCCTCGTTTTTTTTTATATATATATATATATCTTTTATTTATATCCATCGAACATTTTATCTTATCGTTTAAATCATATCTCTATCTTGAATAGTAATGCATAAATCTTTTTAATCTCAACTCGTATAGAAGGGAGTAAGGGGGAGGGATCATTCGTGCAAAATATTAAACCATACAGTATGGATTTGATTCTCTTATATTATGCATAATTTGTAATTATTTAACGATAAGATTTTATCTTATCATTTGATCCTATTTTCTATATACGATATTTATATCATGTTTAATTTTTAATTATATTTTAAGTAAAAATATCAAAAAGTTATCTATAAAAGAATTTAATTGATTGACGATAATAATAATTAAAAATATATATATTTTTTAATAATATATTTTATTATATATTATTATATATAATATATTATAAATTTTATATAAAAAAATAATATATTTTAAATAAAAATATCAAAGAGTTATCTATAAAAGAATTTAATTGATTGACGAAAATAATAAGTTGTTTAATATAAAAAATTGTTTATAAGATATTTATATAAATATATATATATATATATAGATTGGAGCAGATTAAAGCTATTAGTTTTAACCGGTGTAGAGTCTTCTCATGAAAATAATTAATAACTTTTAGTTATACTAGGTTGCGTTTTGAAAGATGAAGTAAAATAATGTAAAGTAAGTAAAGTAAGTAAAGTAAGTAAAGTAAAGTAAAGTAAAGTAAGTAAGTAAGTAGTAGTAACGTTCTAAAACTCTTAATTTACCTAGTCACGCTTGGTTTTCTCTTTCCTAAGAGATAAGGTAAAAGTTTAGTACTTACTTTCCTTAAAGGAGTAAGTTGCTTTGAAGCCTCTCACATAACGCGATGACGAATGACCCTGAAATTCGAGGTAAAGTCGTGGTCCATTGCTCATGATTGGTCGTGGCAAAGATTCACGGCAAAATGAATCGATTTTATCCATTTTTCCATCTATTTGCACGTACGCCGTCAATGAATCGAGATTCTTGCAGCTGCAATTGAAAAAGAAATACAAAAATATATACGTGTGTGTGTGTGTGTGTGCATGTGTGTATGTGTAAAATCGCACGTGCTGTGTTTTGCACAATGCAACGATTTAATTTATTATTTTTGTCCTTCATCCCTTGTTGTTTTTTTATTTATTTATTTTTTTTTTTTATACAAAAAAGAACGTTCAACGATAATTTAATTGAAATGGAAAAAAATAATAAAAAAAAAAAAAACAAGGGATTAACTTGGAGATTAAATCACACAAAAAAATAGGGGAACAATTTGTAATTGAAATTGTTAACCACACCAAAAAGGATTTTGTCAGATTGTTATTGTAATTTTATTATTATTATTATTATTGTAGATTTTCCTTGGGATTTCTGTTTAAAATACGTTTGTAAAGCTACTAACTGGAAATAATATATCATCGTGAACGAGTAGGTGAGAGAGAGAGAGAGAGAGAGAGAGAGAGAGAGAGAAAGAAGGAAAAGGGGTTCATTAAGATGAACGCTCGAGTGCTTAACAAAATGACGATAAGGAATAAAAGAAAGAATGGTGAAGATTCCTAAGGAGAGGAGGTCCTTCTCTTATCCTTCTTTCTGAAAACACAGTGCTAGTAAATTTTCGTGGAATCCATTGGAATCGTTGAACCGACTATAATAAGTACGAATGTTGCGTAGTACCGGTTCGTGCAAAAAGAATGACTCGTGTAAGAAGATCTATAGTATTTTTCTATTTTACTGAATGATATCGATCGTTAAAAATAAACTTAAGAGAAAAAAAAACGGAAAAAAGAAAAAGAAAATTAGGACCAAGATAAGTTTTTTTTTTTTTTTTTTATGTAGCTTTATTTAATGTCGGCATCAATCATCAGGGATTATTAGCGACATAAGAGTTATACATTATAGTTTATTATACATATTAATTTGTTTAACATTTTGTTGATCGGTCCCGAGTTAACTCGTGTTTCTGTAGCCAAACGTTGCTGACCGGTCACGAGTTAACTCGTGATGCACATTTTTTTTTTCGCATCACGCTATTTAATAGAAAAATGCAGCGAAAATTAATATTACAATAGTATCAAATTTTATTGTACTAGTGTTATATTGTTTATCATACGAAGAAGAAATATTTAAAGTTTAATAATAAGTAAAATTTATTACAAATTACTTATATTGTTTTTTTACTTTGCAATTCAATTACGAAGTAATAGACGACGGTGACATGAGATAAATTCTTTAAAAAAAGAGCCGGTCAACAAAGTGTTAAGATATTTTAGTAAATTTATTATAGTTGTTTTGGAATTAAGGTTGTCTTTAGTGATGAATTTATTAGAGAATTTTTGTCAGTCTGCAGTTAATAAGATAAATTATAATATTGCAAAGAAGTAATTGAATCTAACGTAACTTTATATATATATATATATATATATATATATATATATATATATATATATATATATATATTTTTCTTTTATTTTATTCTTTTTCACTTTAACGAATCTAAAAAAAAAAAATAATATAACATCGATAACATCGCGAAATGAGAAACATCGAGGGAAAACATACGACGTAGTATCGAATTGTTAAAAAATAAACAAGTGAAAGGTATCGAATCGTATTTATATTAAAACGCTTCAATAATTCGTTGGAATTAAAAAGAAAAAGTAAAATTCACTTTAGGATAATATTTATAAGAGTGTGAGAGAGAGAAAAGAGAGTTAAATGTTGCGTGTAATTACGATTGAAGATAACTACGATAAGAAGGAACGAATAAAACGTAGAAAACAAATTGAAGAGTTGTGTTAACACTTTTCTGCAATCGAAGTTATATTTTTTTTAGTTTCACATATTACCAATCAACTTACAAAGTAATTTAAATAGAAAATATAAATCATATTGACGTATTATAAATAAATGACATGTGTGCGTAGTTTTAAAAGAAAAATCGTATTTAATATGTTGAACATTAAATTGAATTTGTTTCACAGTTTTTAATTTTATTTTTGTTTATTGCACTCGAGTGTAAAGGGTTAAAAACCTATACGAATTTAAAAAAAGAAGTAAAATAACATTTTTTTGCACTCGAAGTTATATTTTTCTAGTTTCACATATTACCAATCAACTTACAAAGTAATTTAAATAGAAAATCAAAATCATATTGACGTATTATAAATAAATGACATGTGTGCGAAGAAAAATCATAGTTATTATGTTGAACATTAAATTGAATTTGTTTCACAGTTTTTACTTTTTTGTTTTTATTGCACTCGAGTGCAAAGGGTTAAAGACACATACACGAGTTTAAAAAAAAAAAGGGAATAAAATAAAATTTGTAAATAAATAAATAAAGACAATATCGTCATTCGATATCTCACAACGATTATGAGATTGTTTTGTCGTTGTCATAGTAATAGTAAGTAATACACGCACGTAGTTGAGGTTGTATCACATCGTGGGTATTTGCGTTCGACTGCTATATTATATACGTTCTAGCGAAAAATATCCTAAGCGAGAAAAACTTTTCATTTTTCTCGACAAAAGGAGGCACACCAACCCCCTTGGGATTGCAAAGCATTTCCATTTGCGAGTGATTTCACGTCCCGTTAGAGGAACCAGAAATCAGACTGCTTGCTGTTGCTGCTGCTGCTGCTTTCTGAATTTTACTATCTAGAAATGTTACAAACGTTACGTGCGTGTATATGTATATGTATATATATGTTCAACTAAGTATCGCATCGTGTATTGTCCAATTTTATATTCAACAGTCGTCACACGAACGAATGCTAACTTCGTCGGATAACACAAGTAAAATGTGTTGTTATCACACGCAAAATATGGAAACGTAGATATTCCTTCCCATTCGAAACATCTGCCTGCCTTATTCTTATACACTCTTTTCTAACAAGCTCTACTCTCTACATTATATATTTATCAAGTTTTTCATTAAAGTGTAGATACGTTTGTGTGTGTATGTGTTGAGAGTGGAGTTTAAAAAAAAAAATATGTATATACGTATGTATAAAATATATGAAATATTTCTTTCTAAGAAAGAAAGAAAATATAGAAAAGAAATAAATGAGAAATAAATATGAATATGAGAGAAAAATTTTACTTTGCTGAGAATAAGTAATTATTGTTGATAATATATATATAAAATATATAAATCATATAAACTATATAAACTATATATAAAATATGTAATCTATATATAAAATAATTAAACTATATATAAAATACATAAAATATATAAACTATATAATTTATATTTAAAATATATAAACTATATAATTTATATTTAAAATATATAAACTATAAAATTTATATATAAAATATATAATATATATATAAATTATATAATTATAAAATATTTAAACTATTTATAAACTATATAATTTATATATAAAATATATAAACTATATATAAAATATTTAAACTCTCTCTATATAAAATATTAAGAAAAATAGAAAATATATAAAAGAAATAAATGAAAAAATAGGAATACGAAAAAAATCTTTTACTTTAGTGATTAGAAGAAAAAGGAAAAAGTAAAAAATAATAAAAACATTCAGGGCGAGGGAGAAAACAAGGAAATAAAGTAAAAAAAAAAAAAAAAAGGAAAAAACGTTCATTAAAAAAATAATCAATGTACCCCTGTTTATTCGTCCTTGTAGAATATTTTTGAATCGTATAAAAAACAAAAACAAAAACAAAGAAAAATAAAACATTTTTTCAGAAAAAGAAAAAAGATAGAAAGAAAGAATCTAAAAGGCAAAGGGAAAAATAATTAACTATGCTTTTCTAAGGGTAAAAGATTAGTAAATTGCAAAGAAAAAAAGAAGATCGTTTTTGCTAACGACAGCTAAAAACGTTGACATGACGTTGGTTAATTTTCCAGAAAATTATAAACTTTATACTTGAGCGAAGGTTTACCTTTTCTCTCTGCCATCGATTGGTGAACGCGAGAGAAAGGAAAACAAGAGTTGGGGTGGAAAGAAGAGAAAAGGGTTGGAAAGGAAGGAAAAAGGAGGGGGTTAATGAAAGGAAGAAAATCGGCCTTTCCTCTCTTCTCCTCTCCTCTCCTCTCCTCGTCATTTCAACGAATCAACGTTTGATTCAAGGATGATTTTTGCATATAACGTGGGAAAGGATGACGAGTTGATTTTCTATAAAATAAAAAAAAATAAAAGGGACAACTGTCGAAATGAAGGAGTGTGTGTGTTTGTGTGTGTGTGTGTGTGTGTGTGTGTGTGAGAGAGAGAGAGAGAGAGAGAGAGAAAGAGAGTCCTTATGGAAAGTCCATGCATGAATGAACATGAACGTACGTAGGTAGGTACGTGTAAGGGGTAGTAGTAGTAAGGGTTAGGTAGGAAAAGGTATGCGTTCACGTCTACGGTTAAGGGAAAGGAAAAGAAAATTTCGAGGAATCCACTCGTATGATTCGAAGGAAACTAGGCAGGGAAATCAAATGTCGGACTGACTGAGAGAGTTGTTACTCTTTGGCCATTCAGAAAATATCTTTCCTTTCCTTTTCTTTTCTTTTCTTTTTTATTTTTTATTTTTTTTTATCTTTCGTTTTCTTTTTCTTCTTCCTCCTCTTTGCGTTTGAATGCACGGTAGAGATGAGAAGAATAAAGAACAGACAGATTCAGGAAGCTGGACCACCCTTCGTAACTTTTGCAGAAAAAAAAAGTAACGGAGATGAAAAAAAGATAGAAGAAAAGACAAAGACAAAGACAAAGATAAAATTTGTTCTTTTTAAAGAACAAACTTTAGCATATGCCGCTGACCAAACGGTTTAATCTTCTTTGCTATGTGGTTTTATTAATTGAGCAAAAGGTTTTTTTAAGGGAAGGGGAAAACAAAGTGCACGTGTTCTTTGCTCTTCAAGCACATTGAGAGGAAAGGAAAAAGTTCTTTTTTTTTTTGTTTTTTTGTTTTTGTTTTTCAAGTAAACTTTATTTTAAAAATTACTATGGTTATTATTATGAAAAAAAAAAAAAATTGGGATGAAAGATATGTAGAAAAGTTTAATTTTGTAAAGGGTAAGGAGTAAGGGTAAGGATTATCAATTTACTAGATTATTTATAAGATTACTATCTTGTAAATATTATATTACATTATTTATTATTATATACAAGATTATTATTTACAAGATAAAAGAATTGTATTGATTGATCATTCATTTCGTTAACAAATTGCTCCTCTATATATATATATATATATATAGTTAGTTATATAACTATCTTCATAAATATAAATCGAATTTTTAACGAATGAATATATCTGGTTAAATAATAACCGATTTTTCTTTTTTTTTTTGTTTTTGTTTGAAATATCATCGTTCATGCAAAATAAAAACTTGTTGTTAAACTTTCTCATTTTGTTTGGAAAGATAAAAATGAACAAAAAAAAAAAAAAAAAAGAAAAGAACAACAACGTTAGGTTAACGTAATCGTAAAAAAGTCGTCAAAATATTCGAGACGTTTGAATCTCGAAGAAAAAAAAAAAGAAATGAAAAAAACAGGGGTTGGAGAAGGTAATGGTAGTGGTGGTGGTGGTGGTTGTAATGGTGGAGATAGGTATATGTTGAATGAAAAGGAAAAATCTTATTCACAAACTTTACTTTATCTCCCTTTTTCATTCATTTTCTACAATTTTCTAATAAAACTTTTTCTCCCTCTTCACAAGATTTTCAATTCTATAGGAATTTATCGAGAATTTAGTTTAAAACATAAGTAAAAAGAAAAAAAAAGGGTATTAATAAAAAGTAATATATTTGATTGAAAGTTAAGTTGTATAAAGTGAACAGCCACCATAAATGTGTAGAAAGTTGAGTATTCCCATAGGAGAAAGCCTTGTACGTCGTACCAATCCTTGATTGGAATCCACGAGAATACTAAACACCCTAACTTGTTAAAGAGAGATAGAGATAGGGATATAAAGAGTGTGTGAGAGAGAGAGATAGAGATAGAGAGAGAGAGAGAGAGAGAGAGAGTGCTTGATAGAGAAGTGGGTGGAACAAGGTAGGAGGAAGCATTGATTAAAGAGCACTAAACGTCAGCCAGGTGGAAGATAAACGAGAGGATGACCCACAACCATGGTGAGTACTATGTTCGTTGGTCTATGCTTATTCCCCCATTGAACCCTTTGGTCTGTCCCATTGAATTCTTCGAATACCATAGCTAGACGATTTCGATTTGTCCTCCTACATCCTTCTTTCTTTCTTTCTTTCTTTCTTTATTTTTTTTCTTTTCTTTTCTTTTCTTTTCTTTCTTTCATTATTTCTCGGTCCTTTCGATCTTTAAAAGAAGAAGAGAAAAAGAAAAAGAGAAAGAGAATCTTCTTTTCTTTATCCTTTCTCGACTCATCTCGTCTCGAGGGAACTTTTAGAAAAATTCTTATAGGGAAAACCTTGTATGTGTATGGGTATATACATACATGTATTAGGAACATGTGTACGATATCGAAACATTGGAATTTTCTTTATTTAAAATAGAAATTTTTGATCGAATATCTATCGTTCCCTTTTCCTTATTTTTTTTTTTTATTATTTTCAAATATTTTTATCCAAATTTATTTCGTTCTAATAAACAATATCGGATAGATGGTATTTATTGATCGATTTTTTTTTATAATGAATATAATGTTAGAAAGAAGAAAATTTTATGATCGTGGTCAAAAGTTATTCATAATTTGTATTAGTCGTGTTGCTTTGTGTTAAGAAAATGTAAATTGATATTTTGTGTATTATCTACTGCGTGAACAAAAAAGTAAACAGAGTGTGTGACCTACCGACTCCCCACCATACACCTTCCCAATCTCTTGTCTAAAGAGTCAGTGGCAGGAACGCTTTATATTATGTTGTAGTAGTTTGTATTATTTACTACGTGAACAAGAAAGTAAACAGAGTGTGTGACCTACCGACTCCCCACCATACACCTTCCCAATCTCTTGTCTAAAGAGTCAGTGGTAGGAACGTTTTATATAATGTTGTCGTACTTTGTTTATATCTACTCTCTAAGTCACGTAGTGAGCATTGTTCGCATTTGTATTAATTAAATATAGTTTTAAGGAGGAGAAGAGAGTGGTGAGACCACGTAGATAGAATGGACGACAGTAGGCTGCCGAAAGTGGTAAAAATAGGAAAGATAGGAACAACGAGACCACCAGGAAAACCTCCAAAACGGTGGTATGAAAGCTGGACATCGGTGTCGCAGGAACAACAAACGCCTAGAAGATGATTATACAGTTAAAATATAACAGGACAAAGTCCTAATAAAAAGATGAAGAAGAAGAAGAAGAAGATAGTTTTAAGCAACTAAGTCTGCCTAAAAATTTATCAATCATCTCTAATCTCAATACTTTGATTAATTGCTGCTTTGTTTGACGTAAAAAACAAAATTTTTACAACTTTATGATAATATTTAAACAAGTATGTATTACATTCATTTAAATAATTGAAGTATTCGTACATCGATCAAAACTGTATATATATATACTAAGAATTACAATGGTAATTCGTAAGTTATGAACTTTTTGAAAAGTTGTCCTTTTTATCTGTAAGAAACCTTTCACGTTCGAATAAGATTCTCTCTACTTCTTATCTTCGAAAGACATTAATCCTTTGGATTTTGATTGGAAAGATTAGAATTTCGAAGAGTTAATTTGAGTTTTGAAAGTAAGAAGAAGAATTCGTTTTAAAGGACGAGAGAGAGTTGTATGGGTCGAGTAGTGGGTGTGAGGGATTTGGAAAGAAGATTGGAAGATCGTGGATGGTACATTTTCTCGTGATCACTCAGTGATACATCGTCACATCTAACTAAAGTAGTTGCTTGCTGCATATTCTAGAGAGAAGGAGAGATAGAGAATGTGTGTGTGTGTGTGTATATATATATATATGTGTGTGTGTGTGTATGTCGACTGCATTTGCTAAATTGCTTCGTTCGGCAATCGGTCTATACTTGTCACTTAGCAACGAGAAAGCCAACGAACGAGAACGAAATTCCTCAGTGGTTTTGATGAACTGACCGAAGCAATCGTTAACTTCGATGTAACTTTGGTTAATTCGACACGACACGAAAAATGACAGAGATAGGTAGATAAAGAAAGTTGTTTTTCAATTAATCGAGAATGTTTAAGTTCAAATACCTTTTTTTTTTTTTAATGAATCTTTTAAATTAATCCAATAGGAAATATTCGTCAATGTAAATGACAAATAAAAAAAAGGATTTCTTATCGATTAAAATATACATGGGGATTTAAATTAACATTTATTCTCACTCGTTTCATTCATTTTGATTAATTTATTTGTTTGTTTTGTTGTTGTTGTAAAAAATTAAATTAAAATACTTGTAAACTTTGATAGATTTTTATTAATATTCGAAATCGACACTGATAGTTTGTTAATTAATTGAAAAAAATGTATGATCTATAAATAAAACTAATAAATAAGAAAAAAATATAGATAGAACTAATAGAAATAATAAAAATAAGTGTAGATATATGATAGAACTAAATATAATTCTAATTTTTAATATATATTTTCTTAATTTTATTATACAATAGAAAATATAATATTAATTTATTACAATAGTATTAATTTCTAAACGATAATGAGATAAGTTGGTATTATCCGAACTATATTACAGATAACTACAATATATTTTTCAAATAATACGACTAGTATGAAATTTCAGATGATTTCGAATTAAATCGAATACACAATTATACGATTTCGAAGAGGAACATATAACTATTTCGATTATTCATTAGATAATCGGATAGTCGAGTTTTCGATCAGTTTGAAATAGATTATTACATAACATTAAAAAAAAAGTAAAATTTATTAAAATAATCATAACACACATATAATATTTTTGTCTCTTTCTCTCTTCTTATTAACATAGCAGCCATTATTTTCGTTTAATCAAGTATGTTTTGTTTATCACTATCTGTCACTTTTTCGTCACATCCATTTTCAAATCACTTCCCATTCTAAAGAAGTTTTCACTTCAAAAAGAAAAAAAATATCATCGGTGTTATATCTTACGGTTTAATCGATCTTTTTTGGAAGTCAACAACAAAAAAAAAGAAAAAAAAATTGATGACACGAAATTTGGAACAAGTGTGCGGTTTTTTACGTGGGGGGAAATGTGAAACGTAGTCGTCCAACTACGAGCTAACGCCCGAAAATCGATCGAAAGGGACACAACAAGGGACACGAAGGGACAGCCGAGAGCAACCTGGACTTTGGTGTTGTGTGTAGATCGATCTCTCTATCTATCTCTCTCTCTCTCTCTCTCTCTCTATTTCATACACATACACACAGAGAGATAGACATATACACTTTATCATACATATATCCTCGACGAGTCTGGAATTCGGGAATGCTACTCGATGCACTTTACTGAAATTGTATTTGACGGCACATCAAACGCGTACGGTTGTTCTCCTATACTCGTAGTTTTACTTCTCGTCTTTTTTTTTCTTTTTCTTCTTTTTACCATTTCTTTCATTTTCTCTTTCTCTCTTGGTTTCAATGTTTGTTCCACTTTTTCGAAACTAACACGTACGAATCCTTGTTAGATCTAACGAGATAGACTTTTCGACGCCTCGAATTTATATCGGAAAAAGGGGTGAGTAATATTATTGATTAAATGGATAGAAGAAAGATTATTTTCAAATGTTAGAAATAATTGATATCAACAAATGCGGGAAAAGATTTTTATTATTTAGAAATCAAATTATGCCAATTCATTTTGCAGACAGTATATTTATATATATATATATGTATTATTTGAAATTAAATTCGTTTAAAGGAAATTGATATAATCAATGTTATAAATAGATTGATCAATTCGTTGAAACATACCGAAAACTTGACACAATTAAAACGTTCGTGGAGAGTAAAAATTTCATTGAATTACGAAAATAAACAGACTAATTAATTAGTTACTCTGAAATATATAATAATTATAAAAATTCAAAAATTTCCTAAGTAATTAAATAAATAGTAATTAAATTAGAAACTTGAATGTGTTATAACATTCATCACGATAAAAATGAATGATATAACATTAATGTTTGCTAACGTGTTAAACTTATATATATATATTTTGTTTTAATTAACAAATATAAAATCTATCGAAACAAACGAAAAAATGTATATGTACAATTTTCAAGATAAATTGTATTAATTGTAATAATATATTTAACTTACTCTTCCGTATCTCCACCAGTATGATGAAGATTAAAATCTTGAAAGATCACTTGTACCCGTTCTTTTCCTCTACCTTGAAAATCGTATCTACAATTAGTCCTCGGTGGATAAGGATTTGGGTATCCTGGTGATGTAACTACTCCAGTTTTTGTCAAATCACTGTTGAACACCAAGTCGCAGGAGGATGCTGTAAACAAAGTAAAAAAAAAAACATACAATTTATATTTATATAAAATAAGATCTGATATCAGAGTGTGTGTCGTCGATTGATAGTGAACAATTTTTTTTGTTTTCAATCGATCGATTATTTTTATTTTTTTCTTTTTTTTCGGAGAGATGAAAATAGTTTTGAAAAATGTTTTAAGCTCCCATCCTATTCTTCTCGTATTCAGTATTATTTATACTCGTAGCTATCGTATATTAATCAATGAATTTATCGTTTTCCCTATGGTTTCACAAGCTGATGCGTTTCTATATCGGATATGTGATATCGATATTTCTTGTACGTACAAACGTAGGTATGTGCGGTATTACAATGCTATGGTAAAAAAATACAACAAAATTTCCTTTATCTGTATAACAAAAATTGAAACAATGAAAAACGAAAATATATATATATATATATTATTAAATCGTATTATTATATAATAAAAATATATATTTAATAAGGGGTACCCCACCACGCGTTGCTGAGGCTCACAATCAGTCCGATACACACGTCTTTAAGTCAACAAATTACCTTATACCGCTATCTGTTAGAATCTTATCGAACTAACAGAGATAATCATGACTCTTTGTTAATAAACAAATAATTCGCGATTAATAAAATAACATTGCGATTATAAATTGACATATAAACTATTCTATCTTTCAAGTTGGATGAAATTGCACACAAAGTGTGCAAAATTTGATTAAAATCAGTTCAGTAGTTTAGGAGTCCATTGCGGATAAACAACGTCACATGTAATTTATATATTTTAAGATATATTTATTAAAATTTTAAATTTATATTTTTATTTATATTTAAAAATAACATTTATTTATTTATATAAACAAGGGTTAGAATCATCGTAATGATGATATAATAATATAATATGATCAATATTTGTGAATGAAAAGGGAACCATTAAAGAGGTGTACAAGTACCACCCCACACGACTTTGGAAAGTTAACAAAGTTTTCTTCTATTTCTTCTACTACTTCTCTCCTCCAACTTCTACTCCTCTTTCTCTGGTTTTCCTTACGACTTTTCTAAGAATATATACAAAGTATAGTACTTTGTATTATACTTGAAAATAGTCGTGGGGAGTCGTATTCTAGGCGCCACTAGTTCTGACTTTACGTTGTCAGTCTTTGCAACATTTTGCAAATAGGTGCGCGATTGCTTATCTGTTAAAGAGAGTTTTAGCAACTTTTTTGAGAGGTATACTTTCTTTCCAAGGACGTATAAAACTTATGTATCTCCTAAAGTAATAATTTTTTTTTTACATAAATTGGTTAATACTTTTTTGTAAATAATATGAAAGAGCATCAGATGATGCAACAAAAAATATATGATTCCGTTTAAAAAAATAATTATGACCTTCATATGTCCTTTACGCGTCCACCTAGAAAAAGTAAAAAAATCCATACCATCAGTATGAACCCCTTTTTAAAGCTATTCAAACTCCATGTGAAACATTGTCTGCTACGCGTAATAATAATAACGTAAATCTAGATGGTAAAATGTGGTGACCCACCCTGTATATTTCATATATTTTATATAATATAAATTTGAAACACGCACACACATACACAACACACATCTATTTAATATAATTTAAAAAGCTTTAAATTAAAATAAAAAGAAAAAAATAAACGAATATTCAATTTATTTTATACTTCATTGCAACACTAAAAAAAAGAA
This sequence comes from Polistes dominula, assembly GCF_049000335.1. Taxonomy (NCBI): domain Eukaryota; kingdom Metazoa; phylum Arthropoda; class Insecta; order Hymenoptera; family Vespidae; genus Polistes; species Polistes dominula. Next base: position 2,438,299 of record NW_028300906.1, on the reverse strand, counting down.
AATTATTCGTGCAATTCAAGAAAATCTTCTAACCATTACATAAATTACATCATATAAATTACTGTTCATTCTATGTATATTATGTATATTTTGTGTATGCGGTTGGGATTTGAAGAAATCATGGTACTCATGGTATACGTGGTACACTTGATGGTATATACCTTAACAAGTCAATCATGTAAATGTAATAAATGTAATAATAAAAAATAACGAAAATATAACTGTAACTACGTATATGTATATATAAATTATTATTATACTAACTCCAGGTGGTAAAAGTTAATACAGTTAACAACAAACAATTGACAAATAATAAACTTAAGAAACTTTCAAAATTTTAACGATACAATTATTGTATTTTATTTGTTATAAAATAAATCACACAAAAACAAAATGATAAATGAAACTTTTGATATATATTATAAGAAAAGAAACGATAGAAAATTTAGTTTATTTGAAAGAAAGGAAAAAAAGAAAAAAAAAAGAAAAAGGATAGAATATAACTACTTGGTTCGATGTTCAACTCACCGACATGATATTACGTCATTTTGTAGAAATTCGATAAGAACCATTCACCTACCGATATTGGCGGTTTTGTGCCTCCACGAAATGGAGCATCCGTGACCCTCGCCAAATGACAGTTCAATCGAATTTTAACCCCACCATCTATTCGATGGTTCCACTTCCCTTCAAAACTAGCTACAAACTTCTCTAACAGTGATATTATTTGTTAGGTTAACGCGTCAATCTTATATCTATTATCCTAGAATATTTTCAATAACTATTAATAACAAAATAAATAAAATATAAAATATATATATATATATATATATATAAATTTATTAATATTATTTCTTCCTTTCTCACGAGTAAACAAAAATTATGTAATAACATTTATTTAACTTCAACAAAGAAATATATAAAAAAAAATAAAAATTATATTTAAATATAAATAAATATAAATTTAAAACAGAAATTTAATATAAATATAACTTATATTATATAATTTATTATAAAATTATTAATTTTAAAATTTAATAAATGTATAAATTATATTATATAATTATATATAAAATTATTAATTTTAAAATTTAATAAATGTATAAATTATATTATATAATTTATTATAAAATAATTATTTATAAAATTTAATAAATGTATAAATTATATTGTATAATTAATTATAAAATAATTATTTATAAAATTTCATAAATATAAATTATATTATATAATTTATTATAAAATTATTGATTATCAAATTTAATAAATATAAAATATGATATATAAATTATTATAAAATTTAATAAATGTAAAATTTAATTCTTAATTAAATAAATTATTGTAATGTTTATATATATAGATGTTATTATAAAGAAATGTAAAAGAAAATATTGAAAAGAATTTGAAATCTGACAAAGGTGGATAAATGTAGGCTTATATTTTGAAGATATTTGACGAAATCAATCTTTTAACAGATATGACATAAATTTAATACTACAGTAGAAGCTTGAAAAGATACGACATTGGAATGAGCCAAGGCATACGGAGTCATGAATGTTGTATGAGTGTTTGCAACCGGAGAATCTTACAAGCAACTTCTTATCTCGAAAACTGTGCTACGCTATCGGCATATTGAGAATATTGTTTGCTAGTTTCTCTCTTTCTCTCTCTCTCTCTCTCTTACTCTTACTCTTACTCTCTCTCTCTCTCTCTCTTTTTTATTTCTTTTTATTTTCTACAAAAGAATTGGTAGGTTTTTGCTGAGAAAAATCACGAAACTGATTTTTCTTTCTCTCTGTCTCTTGCTTTTTTTTTCTTTTTCGGTGAATAGAGGGGAGGAGGAAGCAAAGGGGTGATTTTTTCGTTTCTCTCTGTTTTCCATCGTTTTATCTTCATCTCTATTGACCACCCTTGCTTGTTTTCAAAGGACGTCGTTGAGAATGTAGGAAATATCTTGTTAAAAAGAATCTTGTAAATGCCAAGAAAAATATTTACCTTATTTCTCTTTCCCTCTTATTCATTTTTTCTTTTTCTTTCTTTCTTTCTTTCTTTCTTTCTTTACTTATTTATTTTTTTCTACCTTTTTCTTATTTTACCTTCTTCTCTCTTTTTTTTCGTTCTTTATTTATTTCTTTCATTCTTGTTTTCTTAACATTGTATATCATATGTTTAGATTATCATTATTTTTGTAAAATCAATTTAGTTGAAAAATGGAATATATAATTATTAAATATATTTATAATTATATAATTATATTATATATTATTATATTAATATTAATTATTTAATATTATTTATATATATATTATTATTATTATCTTTATATTAATATATAAAAATATAATAATATATAATATTATATATTATATTATACAATATAATAATATAATTTAATACAATATTATAATAAATATAATAAATATATATAATACAATATTATTATTATATAATAAATATAACAATAAGGATAGTAATAAATATAATAAAAAAATATAATAATAAATATAATAATAAATATAATAAATACAAAAAATATAATTATAAATAATCTATTAAATATTATATAATATATATAAAAAATATATATATTTCATATATTTATTATATGTAATAACATATTATATATAGTATATATTATTATTATATATTATTATTAATATATATAATTTATTTATATATTATATATAATATACATTATATAATTGTATTTATAGTTCACGGTAGATCGTATAAAAATTAAAAGAAAACAAAAGTAGAATAAAATAAAAAAAGAAAGAATGAAATGGGAGGCGTGAGAAGAGGGTGGGATTAGAGGTGGAGGGGGGGGGGAGTGGGCGAAAAAATGTAGAACAAATTATCCGTGTAAGAGGAAGCAAAGACTTTTTTATTCCATGACGATTTGCATAATCTGGAAATATAATGTTGTACGAATTTCTTTTTTCACGATGTTTGTCATACAACATACGGGGATTTTTATATGAAAACCAGAGAATTTTCCCGTTAGAATTTTAATATTAGATGGAATATGTTCTGTCAGCAATATCATCTGGAAACGCTTGGTTCCATTTTTCTATTTTGACTCTTCCTCTCTCTCTCTCTCTCTCTCTCTTTCTCTCATTATTATTATTATTATTATTAACAAATAATATTAGGGGGACCGAAAATTAATTAAAATTTTTCTTTGCTGCCGAAAAAAATTTATTTATTATAAAAATTTTAAAAGTTAATCAATAAAAAATATTTTCATCATTTTCTAGCTCTGTTTGTCCTTAGTAAAGGCGATCGTTCAATTATTTTTTTTTTTTTGAACAAGTTTTTCGGTTTTTTACTGACACAAACTAAATGTCAGTTTACTCATCGAAGAATTGTTTCATTACTTTTTGGTATCCTTAATATATAACTTTCTTCATTTCGATATATAGAACTTTTTGATAGTTTACGATTTTTCAATTACAAAGTTGAACAACAATAATAACAAAAAGAATGAAAAGGAAAGAAAAGAAAAGATACGAGAGATAAAAGTTTACGATTAAATAATATTTTTATCTTTTTCTTTTAACTCGTATTTTATATTTTTCCTTAACTTTTTTTTACACTCACACATACACACACACACACACACACACACACACACACACACACACACACACACACACACACACACGCGTATATCTAACATTTTGATAACGTTAAAGAAATGAAAATGTTTGTCAAACGACATAAATGTTTCGAATCACATTGTCGATGTTACATGGATTATATATATATGTATAGTTAAAGTTACATGGAATATAAGATAAGGAAACTTGTTAACGGCCTTTAACAAACTTTGTCGAATGTCTATCAAATTTATTATCACGAAAACTAACAAGTAATGCTTAACATTCGCGTGATTGGATTGACAAGTACTTGAACAACACTAACGTAAAAACAAGTTTTCTTTTTTATTTTTATTTTCTTTTTAATACAAACTTTTTTGGTAAGGTAGGAAATTTGTCAATCATAATCACCCATATTTATTATATTATTTTATCCAAATATATAATAATTATATTTTATTATATATAATATTATATTTTATATTATTATTATTATGTTAATACTATATTTTTCGATATATATAAAATAATATTATATTATATTATTATTTCATTTCATTTAATATAATAAATTTATTATATATATTATATAATATTTATATTTTATTATATATTATATTTATTATTATATATTATTATATTTGAATAAAATAATATTAAATATTATATTATATTATCTTATATATTATATAATATATTAAGTATTATATAATTAATATTAAATTAATACATAACAACTAATATACGTATATAATATTAATTATTTATAATAAGTGAATATAGTTTTTCTATTGAAATTATTTTGAGTTGCTGATAATATGAATGAAATAAAAATTTCTAGTGCTAAGGTTTAAATATTTATAAAAATATAATAAACAAGGAAGGGTACTATTAAAAAAATATATTCCTTTTTCGTAATTTGATATGCATAAACGTGGTTATAGACGATGGTTTTGGTCGTTTATAGATATTATCGACTTTTGAACACCATTTATAAGGAAAGAGTGAAATAATAGTGAAAGGTAGAAAAGAAGAAGATATGCAGCAAAGAAAAAGTGAGAGAGAAAGATGGTAAACGTTTTAATTTGCATTCATGAGCCGTCCTCTTTCTCGCTTTATCTTTCACGAAAAATTCTTAAAGCCGGCAAGTATTCCAAGTACGTCTGTGGTTATATCCAAGAGGGACGAATTCACTTATGGTGATCAATTCTCTTCGCTTCTGAGAGAATACGATGCTATCGTGAAAACCCTGAGAGATCAACTATGAAATTGTTCTTATAGGAAAGAAGGAAAATATATAAAAGTTTAAAAAAAAAAGAAAAAAAAAGAGAAAAGTATTAACCCAAACGTGTAGTAACGAATTCACTTGATTCTTCATTATATACACCTATATATATATATCAGGACTATGGGGATTTTCATTTCATCGTGGTGGTGTCTTTCAATTAAAATTATTTATAAGGGATCGAATGAGTACGGTTAGAACAAAAACAAAAAAAAAGAAATGTGAGATTTAATTAAAAAATGATATTATTCGGGATATAAAGTAAACACCATGACGAAATTGTCTTATTTTATTACCTATCCTACCTTTTATTCGTTTCAAAAGCCCTTTCTTTCTCTTTTTGTTTAATTTGTCATTTTTCTTTTCTTTTTCTCACATTATCTTCTTTCATTTTATTCAATCCCACAACTGGTGGTGAATGAGTCGTACGTTTGTACTTAAAAAAAAGAAAACAATTAATACGAATGATAATTCGTTTAACGTTTCTTTTTTCTTACCATAATGTTATTAATCATCTTCTTTTATTCTATTTCTTTTATTTTATTTTAATATTATTACCGAACCGAAGATATTTATGCTTCAACAACTATTACACAAGCGCTAACGTTGAATATCTCAAAAGTTAAGAACGGTAGGGTAAAACTTTCTAAAGCTTGCAAACGAATTTCCCCATGGCGTTGAATTCCCTAAGTGTTCAAGTTCTTTCTTCGACTGGGGATTCTCTATTTGAATTTTACCAAAAGATTATAATAATAATAATAATAAAAAAAAAAAAAAAAAAAATAAGAAAAGAAAAATCAGAATTTCAATTGGTTGTATAGTCATTCAAATACACATATCAAATATTCTTATGGTTAGATACATGCATATATGTATATATATATTTTCTACTGTTACTGGTACTGGTGTTGGTTGGTACTTTTGCTGATACTGTTGTTATATTGTTGAAATCTAACGAACGCGTTCTAAACCTTGTCAGAATAGTTTTAAGTTATGCGACCAATTCGTGCAGGTGTTACACTTCCAAACGAATAAATCCATTTGCAATTTGTACAGGAATGGCCAATCCCTGTACTTTCGTGAGAAGGTTCAGTACACGCATCAGGCATGACGATGATGATGGTGGTGGTGGGTAGGTAGGTAGCCATGTATGTTCTGTTCTGTTGTTACCTATGGCATTAGGATAGGTAAAGCCGGTTACAAAACCGTCGACAATACCCAAAACCTAGCCACAATTGCGGATTTCCTAATTAAGCGGCACATTTAACTAGGGAAGAGACACGACCGAGTCAGCAGACGCCATTTTAGCCACCGATGTCCCATGCCACTATTATCATCATCCTTCTCTACTACTACTACTACTACTACTACTACTACTACTACTACTATTACATCTTCTCTCTTTCTCTCTTCATTTTCTAGTTTCCTCCTGGTAGTCGTTGGGTGCACCAACCAAGGGGGGTATTAATAATTTACCGACAAACTTCGTTGAAATTAATTTGAACGCCATTTGCGGCTTGCGTCTTGCCGGTAAGTCCTGTCTCAACTCCGTAGATTTAAGCAACCTCATTCCTTACCTTTCCTACTCTTACTTGTATCCCTCTCTACCCCTTATACCACCACCACCACAACCACTACAACCCTTTCTAATGCATTCACATCAACCATATCTATAACCTTAGTCAGCAAAATATCCTTTGCAATCTTCCATATTATCAATCTTAGTTTATATATAATATATATCTTTTATATTGCAAGCATCGTATTTCTCTTGAATTCAATAAAACTTTTAACACACGAGTATACTTTACTTACTTTAATATTTTTATTATCTTTTTTTCTTTTTTTTTTTTTTTTAATAAAATGACCTTACAGTTCGAAAATTGGTCTTGTTAAACTTTACTTATGGTTAATGGAATTTAATTTATCATTGATATTAGCTTTCTCTGGATATAACTCCGGTTTCTTCCTTTTTTATTTGTTCTTTTTATATTCGTTTATTACAACGTCAAAGTTTCGTTATACGATTTTGCCAAGAAAGTTAGATCGTATGTCCACACAGTGATCTTTGATTTTCTTCAATGGCTACTTAATAACAATAACAACAACAAAATAGAAAATAGAAAGGGCTACTTTTTTCCCCCCTAAGATGGCACCGAGACTAATAATATCATGTTTTATTACTATTTTATGGATTTTTAAAAGTGCACGTTATTCCTCCCTTTATCATAGATTTTTATGAGATACTTAAATGTGAAAAAAGATATTTTAGCAACGTTAAATGTCTCTTTAAAAAATTTTTAAGTACCTGTCCGTCCTGCTTTTGATTTAACCCTTTGAGTGCTATGGACGCATATATACGTTTGGTAAAAATTATCAGAGTGGTCTAATCGACGCATATGTGTTTGTTTGTATTAATGTGAAATATATAATGTAATGTTTATATTAATATGAAATATAATTTATTATTAGAATCTAGTTAATAATAAACAATTCCGTTTCAATAAAATATTTTTTTAGGTAAAAGTATTCAGCACTCAAAGGTTTAACGAATTGTACAAAAATAGGTTGTTCTTTTTTTTTTTATTATAGGATGAAAAAATATTCGTAATTAATATGGAATAGAATAAAAGTGAATATATCACATTACCGGAAGTGGAGTTTTTAGGAAAGAAAATTACGGAATTTTTAAAATGAAATCGAATCGAAATAAAATTTGTAAATACCTGTCCTGTTTTTGATTTAACGAATCGTACAAAAATAGATTATTCTTTTTTTTTTTATTATAGGATGAAATATTTGTAATTAATATGGATTAAAATAAAAGTGAATATATCACATTACCGGAAGTGGAGTTTTTAGGAAAGAAAATTACAGAAATTTTGAAATGAAATTTAATCGAAATAAAATTTGCAAATACCTGTCCTGTTTTTGATTTAACGAATCGTACAAAAATAGATTATTCTTTTTTATTTTTTATTATAGGATGAAATATTTGTAATTAATATGGATTAAAATAAAAGTGAATATATCATATTACCGGAAGTGGAGTTTTTAGGACGGAAAATTACGGATAATTTTGAAATGAAATCCCTTTTGGTAGTTAACTTATATTTAAAATGAAAGTTAAAGCTTTACTTGGAGTATTCGTAAAATTAGATAGAGGAAATAATACATAGAAATGGACAACGAGAGAGTTAAATTTGAATATGGCCTTTGTATTTTCTCTCTATCGAAGTTTTATTTTCTTTCCTTTTCTCTTTCCCTTTCAATTTCCCTTTCTGTTCTCTTAAAAGCGTATTTATCTCTAAATGTAAATCGAACGAGAGGTAGGAGAAGGACTTTCGAAGAGAACTCGAGAAGAAATCGTGCAAGAAAATCAAACAAGCTTTCTCATTTGCTCAGGGAATGGGTGGAGTGGCAGGAGAAGATAGGGAATAATTTCTACTATGTTCAAGATTTTTTTTTTTTATTTGTTCTATCCTTTTTGGTTAATCTCGTCCATTCATATTTCTTTTTTTTTTTTTTTTTTAATCAAATTGATAATTAAATCAAATACAAATTGCTTTTCTGAAGTTATTGTATCTCACGAATATTTGTATAATAATTTTATGTAATATATAAAATATATTTATATTATAAAATATTTTAATTATATATAATAAATATTAATATTATAATGAATTAAATTAAATATTAAAATATTGTATATTTTATTTAATATATTATATAAATATAATATGTATAAAATATATTAATTATAAAATATATTACAATATTGTTTAGAACTTATATTTTTGCCCTCCGTTGTCGCTGCACCGGCGACAACGAAGCTATCAGCTTAGATATCAATGTCGCATCAGCGGCGACAACAGAGTACAAAGGGTTAAATTATTACATTAAAAAAAGGGGTGTTGAGGGTTTTGTTATTAAAGTAAAAAAAAAATAACTAGTAGTAAAAATCCTATTTTCAATTATCTTTACTTTGATAAGAAACTATCTACGAAAATTACTTGTAAAGATAATATTAATCCTTTATTATCCTTCATTTATTATAATTTTTTTTTAAAATTGTTTCAATCGTATCGTTTGTTTAAAAATAATTAAATCATATTTGATATAAGTCAGATAAAATTTGTACGCGCGACAAATGAACATCCACGATTTTAGTACATTTTTAATCGAATGTGTTATTGATTAATTATTCCCCCATCCCCCTCCCTCTTTTTTCCTTCATCATTACCCTTTTTCAACTTCCCTTTAAACTATTTTTCCCTTTGAAACAATTCCTTTTAATTACGATCTTTTTGTGAATATCAATTATATGGCATTGGATATGTTCGAATTCGTATGTTCGAACATCCATCAAAGTTATTTAAATGAAATTCGAAGATATATATATATTGAATTGTCTTTTCGATTTGATTTTAATTTTTATTTTAATTATAATATTATTTCATCCTTTTATTCTTTTTTATGAAAAAATTATTAATTACGTAGGAATTATAATAGGAATTGTTGAACACGTATTATCAGTCGTATAATCTAATCTTTCATTTTTGAACCTTTTTTTAAGTTAGACAAATTATTATATTATAATCATTTGAAATTGAAATTTAAAAGCATTGATTTAAGGGGACCTTCTACTCTGCAATTTAAAAAAATTTTTCTTTTTTTTTATATCATTTTTCGAATGTATATATATGTAGAAATATTGTGTTAAAATTTCAAAAAGATCCGATGTCTCTAACTACATTTTTGGTGCCTGAACGTAACTACCTCGGACCGCTTTCCTGAGCGTTCGGCGCGCACGGACGACTCTTATCTTGTTCAATCCCTTTCTCTTTCAATGTTTATTCAAGCAGTTTTTTTTATTGTAATCTGTATAATCCTTCGTATTGTCAGGTATATTTTTCGGGGGATCAGACATAGAGAAATATATAACTGTCTGAAGATGATGATATATAGATTATTAAATTATGATGATGTTAATGGGCTAATAATTTGAATAAAACGTGGCCCATTGCTGGGCCCATTAATCGGCCAATGATCAACTACCATTAATGGGCCGATAATAACTGCCGGTAATGGGCCGATAATAACTGCCGGTAATGGGCCGATAATAATTGCCGGTAATGGGCCGATAATAATTGCCGGTAATGGGCCGATAATAAATGCCGGTAATGGGCCGATAATAAATGCCGGTAATGGGCCGATACTAAATGCCGGTAATGGGCCGATACTAAATGCCGGTAATGGGCCGATACTAAATGCCGGTAATGGGCCGATACTAAATGCCGGTAATGGGCCGATACTAAATGCCGGTAATGGGCCGATACTAAATGCCGGTAATGGGCCGATACTAAATGCCGGTAATGGGCCGATAATAAATGCCGGTAATGGGCCGATAATAAATGCCGGTAATGGGCCGATACTAAATGCCGGTAATGGGCCGATACTAAATGCCGGTAATGGGCCGATACTAAATGCCGGTAATGGGCCGATAATAAATGCCGGTAATGGGCCGATACTAAATGCCGGTAATGGGCCGATACTAAATGCCGGTAATGGGCCGATAATAAATGCCGGTAATGGGCCGATAATAAATGCCGGTAATGGGCCGATAATAAATGCCGGTAATGGGCCAATAATAAATTTTATTAATGGGCCGATAATAAATTTTATTAATGGTCTTTTGAATTTCAGGTAAAAACCTGAATTTTATAATTCAGGTAAGCCATTCTCAAGTTCTGATGGAGCTACCAAAGCACTAAAGTTTTAGGGTGTTTTTTTATACTACTGTTTTCGCAATAAAAAATTAATTAAAATGAAAAAATAAAAATTCATTTATATAGTTTAAGACTCAATTTAACAAACCCAACAACTTTTAGATCGATATCTTTTATAGTTTTCTTGGAAAAAATTCGCGAAAATAGCCTTTTTTTAGGTGCTCAGAGTAGAAGGTCCCCTTAAGATAAAAAAAAAAAACAATTTCATACGTATTCAACGATTAGGTTTGAATAAAAAAAAAAAAAAAACGAAAAAAAGCTTAAGAAGAAGATTTTTTTTTAATAAACTTCTAACTTTTAATCTAACCAATTGCATTGAGTTGAACGAGTAAATAAAAAAAAAGAAAAAAAAGCATGAGAAGTGGGTGAGTTTAAATCGTTTGAACAAATATTTGTCAACGTGGAAAGATAAGAGAAATTTGTTGGAAGAAACATACACTAAATTAAAAAAACAAAAAAAAAACAACAACAAACAAACATATTATAATATACATCTTGTATATAATAAATTCTTATTTATTTCTATAATATAACAAAAAATAATTCTTCATAAATATCCATTTGTATTTCAACCAACAACCAACAACCAACAACCAAAAAAAAAAAAGAAGAAAAACAAGAAAAAAGAAACAGACAGAAAGCCTGACCAAAAATGTTTGAAAAAAATATCACAAAATATTTGTCAAAAATAAATAGGAGTATAATTTTTTTTTTGTTTTTTTTTTCAAACGTGAATTAGTATAAATACAAAATCTCATACTAATCTCCCGTGTACCTACCTACCGTAAATTTACTGACAAATTCTCTATTCATGTGTTTGTGTGTATTTTTGTTTTCTTCTTTTCTTTTTTTTTTTTTTTTTTTTCATCGTCATTTTTTAACAGCAACATATTTCTTTTTATCGTGTTAGTTCGTGGCTAGAACAGATTAAGATGATTAAGAGGAAGGTAGGAAGGAAGGAAGGAAGGAAGGAAGGACGAAATGTTCAGACGTAAAATTTCACGGTTGTACATAGAGAATCGAGAGAGAGAGAGAAAATTCGTGTAATTCTTAACAGAATTCTAAAGAGAGAGAGAGAGAGAGAGAGAGAGAGAAAGAAGAGACTGTACCTTTTCATCATAAGAGTTCATATGTTCTGTATAGAGGAAAATGTAGTCAGTTGGGTAGAGTACATTCAGTTAATTAGATATCATCTTCATTATCTTTGTTATTATCTCGAGAAAGATAACGACGAGATGCTGACTCGTGATTCTCGGGTCTACAAATTGGAAGATTGATGTATAGGTGTATGTGTGTGTGTGTGTGTGTGTGACTTGTGTATGTATAGGAATTAACTAGCATTACCATTTTAAATTAAGTCCCTTCTCAATTTTAAACTCTCTCTCTCTCTCTCTCTCTCTTTGATTTTTGTAAAACTTTATTTTACTAAAAAAAAAAGATGTAAAGGATTTATACAGTCAGTACAACTACCATAATAACTTGAATTTTATTCCTTCTCTCTTTTATTTATTTTTTTTATTTTTTAATTTTAAACCAAACACGAAACGAATCAAAGAAATAAAAGAAAAAAGAAGAAAAACGTAAAAAAATTATGTCGCATCAGTTTCACGTCTAAAAAGATTTATCATTCATATATATATATATATATATCTTAATATACACTCATGTATATATGTATGTATATAATATCATTAAGTATTACTATTTATATTGAATTTTTTTATTTGATCAATCCTTTCGATAAAAATCCAATACAGTTTTTGTGGCCTCAAGTATTGAAACATTACGATAGAGGAGGAATAAAATAAAAAAAAAATAAAAAAAAAATAAAAAAAAGAAAGAACCACCCCACATAGGTCGGTTGGTTTAACGTTTTTTCCCCCATCGTTATTTATTTTGCGTAGTACACGCGTGCGTGAGTGCGTTCGTGCGTGCGTGCGTGCGTGCGTGCGTGCGTGCGTTCCGTGTACCGATTATCAAAGGTATTCGATGAAAAAATATCCAGTAGAAAATAGCAAAATGGAAAAAGGAAAAGAAAAAACGATTAAAAAAAAAAAAGAAAAAAAACATACGAAAAAAAGAACGGCATATAGAAAAAGAAAAATACAAAGGAAAGGGGGAGGGGGGAAAGAAAAAAAGAAAGAAAGAAAATTTAATCGCGAACGTTTTCTCTCTCACCCTCTCTTTCTCTCTCTCTCTCTCTCTCATTTTTGTTTTCTTTTTTTTTCTCTTTTTAAAAACGTTTTCTCTCGTTTACACGTTCGATGGTCCAGTATTTTCATTTTCATCGTAGAAACGCGAATCGATGGGAAAATTGTTCACAAGATAAATCCCCTCCTCTTCCCCCCTTCCCCCCTTCCTCCCTCCTTTCCCTTCCCTTCTACAATTCAAATATTCCGATTTTTTTATTTTTATTTCCATTATTTTTTACGTTGGCAGGAAAGAAGGAAAGAAGGAAAGATTTTCTTTTTTCTTTTTTTTTTTTTTTTGAAAGTTTGCAATAAAAGTCTAGGAATAGTATTATTATTATTATTTTCGAATATAAGAAACTAACGAAAGAAACTGTTGGGTAAATGGACCCTTTTCTGTGTATGTGTTATATTATATTCTTGGTTAAATTAACGTGAAATCTTCTTCTTTAAATTTGCCATCCGCCCTCCCCTGCCCCTGCCCCTGCCCCTGCCCCTCCCCCATTCCGTTATTTTCTCTACGAAAAGATGAAAGAAGAATTTTCTTCGACAATATGAAAACGCGACACGATTTGTTATTTTATCGTCGAACCATTAGAGAAACAACGATGAGAATATTGCTTAAAATGGAGACATTAGAAGAAGAAGCGGTTTGGCTCGAACAATTTTACCTAGAAATTTCCTCAACTTTAGTTGCAACAACTATTAAATGAAATTTAACTTCCCTTTTAAATGATTATGATGATGATGATGATGATTATTATTAGTATTAGTATTAGTATTGTTGTTGTTAAGTATTTGAAAAATTTATATTGAGTTTATTTTTCAATGGAAATTATTCTTATAGGAAATGCAATTATTTTCTTTTACAAATTTTAGTTGCAACAACTATCCAATGAAATTTAATTTCCCTTTTAAATGATGACGATTATTATTATTATTATTATTAATAGTAGTAGTAGTAGCATTAGTATTAGTATTGTTATAGTTAAGTATTTGAAAAATTTATAATTTATTTTTTTCAATGCAAATTTTATTATATTTTATACAATTTTTGTTTATATAATTTATTTAGTTGTATATAATTGCTAGAAATGCAATTATTTTCTTTTACAAATTATTATATTTCATACACGTACGTGATTTTATTATTATATTTATTATTAGTATTAATTAGATTACTAATATTATTATTATTATTATTAGTAGTAGTATTATTATTATTATTATTGTTTTTGTTAGGTATTTAAAAAATGTATAATTTATTTTTAAATGGAAATTATTCGTACATAAAATGCAATTATTTTCTATTACAAATTATTTCATACGTATGCATGTATATATACATTTTTATTAGATTAATAATTAATTTTGTTTCTATAATTAATATTAATCATAGAAAATGTTCTGTTTCTTCTTTTTTTTTTTTATTATTATTATTATTGTTGTTCCTTTTTCATTTCATTCTTTCTTTCTTTCTTTCCTACTTTTCTTTCTTTCTTTTGGATAAAACGAGGTAGAGATTAAGCCAGGCATATCCTACAATGATGCTACACATATGTACGTTCGAATAGCTATGACTTTAGAATCGCACGATGAGCAGAAGCGAATTTCAATGCGCCTTTTATCGATTTTTTTGAGTATACATACATACATACATACTTACACGTACATTAGTATATGTACACATACGTGGGGGAGATCTTTCTTTACAATGGGATAAAAAAAAAAGAAATAAAAGGATGTACAGAGTAGTAGAGGATCTAAACTGAATTTTAGTTCGAAATGAATATCGTTGAGTAAATTAAATTCTTTACAAATAGAGTTCACACGTACGTAATATATATATATTATAAAAATGAATATATGTGTGCACGTATATAAATAGGATTAACAATTATCTCATATAATCGTTGATTTTAATTTCTTTGTCCATTTAAAGAATAATTATTATTAAATAATGGTGAAATATTATAATAAAAAATAATACCATTATTAGTAGTATTAATTAGATTATTATTATTATTATTGTTTTTGTTGTTGTTAGATATTTGGAAAAATTTTATAGTTTATTTTTAAATGGAAATTATTCGTACATAGAATGCAATTATTTTCTTTTACAAATTATATTATATATATACACACACATACGTACGTGTTTTTATTATTATATTTATTATTAGTATTAATTAAATTATCATTATTATTGGTATTAGTAGTAGTAGTTATTAGTATTAGTATTGTTATAGTTAAGTATTTAAAAAATTTATACGGAGTTTATTTTAAAATGGAAATTATTCGTACATAAAATGCAATTATTTGCTTTTACAAATTTTAGTTGCAGCAGCTATCAAATGAAATTTAATTTCCTTCTTGAATGATGATGATGATGATGATGAATATTATTATTATTATTATTATTATAATTAGTATTAGTATTGTTGTAGTTAGGTATTTGATAAATTTATAGTTTATTTCTAAATAGAAAAATTATTCGTATATATATATATATATATATAAATTGAAATTATTTGCTTTTCCAAATTATTTCATACGTACCATAATATTATTTTTATTATTCTTTCTATTTCTATTTTTTTTTCATTAAGTTAAAAAAAAAAAAAAAAAAGAATAGAAACCCCACCCAAATGAAAAAGATAAATTTTCTACGCAATAAATGTTAGAATGAAATAAATATAAATAGAAAAAAAAAAAAAAAATAAACGGCAAAGGGATAAGAGTAACGTTACCGCAAATAAAATTAAACAGACGAGGTAAAGAAGTACGTACATATATACATATATACATATACATGTATAGAGAAAGGTATATACATAGCAGTATAGAAGAGAGTCAAAAGTTTAATCTTCGTAGAGGACTTTGAAAGGTAGTTGATCTCTTTTCCTGATTTCTTCTTGCCCTACGAATTAGAGACGTGACCTTTACGCGATGGGTCAACGAGATAACGCTCTTTTCTTCTCGTCTCAAGATAAGGATCCTAAAAAGCTTCTCTCTCTCTCTCTCTCTCTCTCTCTCTCTCTCTCTTATTTTAGGAAAAGAAGAAGAAGAAAAATATAAAATAAAAACAAAGAAAAAAAAAGGTCGTCGCGCTCGTCGTCGAGTTATTCCACTGACGAGAAAGTATTTTACTATAGCATAAGAATTTATCGTTATTTTACCTCCCTCCCTCCCTAACCCTTTCATATGTGAAACAAACTCGTCCACTTATACAACATTTTTCTTTCTCTCTCTCTCTTTCTCTTTTTCTCTGTATGGTTCTCTCGTTTTTTTGCTTTCTTTTTTATTTATTTATTTCTATCTCTCTCTCTCTTTCTCTCTTTCTCTCTCTTTCGGTTATATCTCTCGTATATCCGATGGACCGATTTGATATACGCTTATCTCAATGCAAAAAAAAAAATGAAATAAAAAAAGAAAAAAAAAGGAGAAAAAAGTACGTATCAGCGTACGCAATATGCAACCATATAGCAAAAATATCATCGAATGTTTTATTCAATAATCGTTATTGCAGAAAATTGTAACTACCCTACTGAGATATATATATAGTGTATATATAGTGTATTGTATCTATATATATATATATAGATTAATATCCTATCCTCGCTCATACTGGATTATTAATTTTTCTACTTTCTATCTCCACGACGACTTCTACTTTATGTATTTTTTGTATATGGTATGTCTGTATGTGTATATATATATGCTCGCGTGTATGAATATATCTATGACTTCCGGGAAAAGTATAAAATATGTATATATATATATATAGTTGCTAAATGGAATTAAAAAAATGAAATTGTACAAGGGGGAAAAAATACCATTAAATTAATAACGATTGATGTTGCGTTTGTAGAACAAGCCCTGGTTCATGTTCTACAGTCAAAAATTACTAACCATATAAAATATGTTATTTAGTAATTTGAAAAAGCGAACAACTTTTGATTATACGTTGGAATGAAAAAAAAAGGGAGTTTTGTGGGAGATAGTATTTTCTCTTTTGTTTCATTGCTCGAGTATGACGCAATGTTAATTATGCCTTTATGGTGATATTAATTTTTTTTTTTATACATTACATTTTATATTTGATATTACTTTTAGTTCTTGATTTGTTTCTATCAAACATTCGCTTATTACATTTTAATTTTTGTCGAGAAAAAGAATATTATTCGTTGGGATATATTTTAAAGGTATGTAAGGGTGAAATGATAGTTCATTCAAGTATTGGGTGAATTATTTGAGATTGTCGTTTAAAATAAATACAGAAAGAGAAATATTAAACAATTTTTTTTGAAGAATGAAGAAAGAACATTTGGTTGAATTTTGAAAGAGAGAAATAATGACGAGTGTTGAGCAACGAATCATTGAAAATTAATATCACGACGTTTGAAAGTAGGTCATATCGAATTATGCAACACCCTGAAATGTATGTTGTATACAACACACTATAAATATAAAACTTAATTAATATATAATTAATGTAATTTCTATCTAAAATTATATTTCAATTATTATTTAAATTATAAATTTAAAATATTACAATTTTATATTTAAATATAAAATTTAATTTATATATTAAATTTCATATATATACATATATTTTATAAATATATGAAATAAAATGTGTGTTGTATAAAACATCCTAAATATAAAATTTAATTAATATATTAAATGTAATATATACATAAAATTATATTTCAATTATTAAAATTTTATATTTAAATATAAAATTTAATTTATATATAAAATTGCATATATGTATATTTTATTAATATTTTATAAATATTTTACATATATATATATATATATATATATATATAAAATAATAGTAAAGGTCAAACGTGTTTTTCCGCGTCCCAAAAAATTTGATATTGAAAAAAAATAGCAGAAAAAAGCAAAGTAAAACAAATACATTATGTAAAACAAATCAATAATTGCAATTTATAACACAATTTCTAACACAATAAACGTGCAAACTTGCAATTTACCCTAATATTAAACTGATTAAAATTGCAAAAAGAAAAAAGAAAAATAATGATAAAATAAAAAAAAATAAATTCAATATATAATGTTAAAATAATAAATTAACACACACTTAATACTATTACTAGATGTAATAAAGGTATTGACTGTATTTTCATGATAATCTCGATCGTCTTGTAAATGCATCAACTCATTAGAGAAAGGAGAGGAATGCTCTGTGCAGCCTTGTTGTATCCTAGCTTTCTAAAGGATGAGAATAATTCATCTTTCACTCACACTTTCTCTGTCTCACTCTCTCTCACACACACTGTTCAACTCAAATAATGCTCACTTGGATTTCATTCACGCGTGTGTGAGTTCTATCGCTTTCTGGACACCCAGTATATATCCGTGTACAAATATATATATATATATATACATACCAATATAGAATAGACTATCAGAGGTGTGAGAGAGGAGAAGAAGGAGGAGGAGAAGGAGGAGGAGGAGGAGGTACTTGCCGATATTCGGACGCGGCTTTGGGTGAGATGAAAAGGGAGGGGAGGGAGGGGGACACGACAAAACACATTAACACTAATCTGCTCGTACGTCGAGCACAGTCAATGGGACGGCACGAATCCCATTTGTCGTTGGCGACGTTTCGTGCCGCGACGTACGCTTCACTGTGCACCTTGTTGTTCATCCCTCTATCGTAGGAGTATAGACACAACACAACTATACCTTTCTATATAATATATATATATATATATGTGAACGTGAACGTGTATTTGTTCATGCTTATAGTTTAACGAGTAAATTCTGCACACATATATATATATATATATACATCTATGAAGTTACGGTTCATTTCTATGTAGACATCAGAGCATGTGTGTATGTCGTGGGAGGGGGGTGAATATGTGTGAAAGATACTAACACATAGATACATTGGGAACCACCAAAGCAATCAACTTCTTCGCTCTTCTCAGAAGCTGTACTGCCACGTCGGCTTTCTCCTTCGGTGTTCAGTTTTGCAAAGTTTCATTAGTAAGAGAACGTCGTCCTCTTCGTAGTTACTGCATAGCGAGAACAAGAGGTAGAAGTAGCAAGAGAACGAGATAGAGAGAGATAGAGAGATAGAGAGAGAAAAGGGAGTGGGGTGCAAGGGGCAAAAGGGATTCGTGGGATCTGACCTAACCGCTTATCGAACGTGGTTAGCAGTAGCAGCCACTCTCGGCTTATCCCTCAGGACACTGGCCGCCACACTAACCGGTAACCCGGAGTATCTACTAACCCATTCCCTTCTTTTCGAACTATCCCATCTTAACCATTGACCATCTCACTCCCCTTTTGCATTTCTGCAAAACGTTTCTATCCCATTTTCGTCTTATCTCTTAAACATTTTTCTATCACGTACAATCGTATCTATTATTTTTAAATGGGTCATTTTTATACTTAATTATTATCGACAAAATACTTTGTTTTCGATTTGTTAACGTTTGTTAGTTTTCCTTTTAAAAAGATCAAATAACAAATGTACTCTCGTTTGCAATGTCTCGTTTAGAATACGAAAGTTGGGGGAGGAAGGAAAGGAGTTGGTTTGGGAGAAGGCAAATTTATACCAGGTGAATACTTTTTCTCAAAAAATTGCAGTCCACTACTACTACTACTACTATTACTACTACTACTACTACTACTACTACTACTTGCAAAGATCGATGTCAGTAAATCAAGTTTATCTACGTTAAATGTAATACTGCCGAGGCACTAACTCGTAGAAAAACAGAGACTATCAGTGACCGTGAAATATTGTTTTATCGAACGCTGTCTACTACCGTAGACGATTAATTATACTTCCTTTATGTTTGTTTCCGTTTTTTTTCTTTCTTTCTTTCTTTCCTTCTTCTTCTTCTTCATCTTCTTCTTTTTCATTTTTTAATTCTTTTTGTCGATACTCTTTTACATAATTTATACCGAAAACAATGACTGGGGGATAAGGGTCAGATATTTTATATGCAAGTCATATTTTTTTTTTGTTTATCTATCATTCATTCATTCATTCATTTATTTTTTTCTTTTTCAAACACACACACACACACGCATATGTATTCTTATAAGACATATATATTTGATAGAATATTTTTATATCTATTATTATATTATTATAATTATTATTATTAATATTTTATTATATTATATTATTAAATTATTATTATTATTAATTTATATATTTTTATTTATATTATTATATATTTATTATATTATATTTATTATATTAAATTATGTTATGTTATATTTTATATTATATTATATTATATTATATTATATTATATTATATTATATTATATTATATTATATTATATTATATTATATTATTATAATATAATTATATATATATATATTTTCTAATTTCTAGAAAATCTATTTTCTAATTTGAATATCTAAAAAAGATCTAACATTTGCTAACATGTGTATGAGTTTATGTTACCCACTTAGTAACTAATTTTGCTGACTCGCCAGTGGTCAAATCGATTCGGTTATTTAAAATTTTTTTTTAGAACTTTGCCACTAGAGATTTGGTACCGTCATATATAAAACTTTCTTACGTTTTTTGGCAAATATGTTTCCTCTCTCTCTCTCTCTCTGTCTCTCTCTCTCTCTAATTCTTTTTCTTCTTTTATTTTTTTTTTCTTTCTGTTTTATTTGCTGGTAGCGATCAATATTGTACATTCGTTTTCAAAAGTACAAAATTAGAGAGTTATAAAATTATATCTTTAGAAGATTTTTAAACGCGATTAACTATAGTTCCTATCTATTCGTTCGTGTAACAAACGAAAAGTGAAAAATTGTTATAATCTTTTTCTAGCTCACCCTTCTTTATATTTCCCACGGTGAACGTTAATTAACCGTACCATCCCTCCTTCCCTCCAGGAGACCACCTCATTTAGCGGTTAATAAAGAATTAAATTTCGTCGCAATTCTTAAAGGTTTTTACCACGTTTTTCTCAAAGCTTTCCCTGCACGTTCCTGTCCCCCTTTCGTTCTCCCCTCCCATCCCTCCTTTCTCTCTCTCTCTCTCTCTCTTTACCTTTCTCTACGTCGACCTTTACTTAATATTCTTCTCTCCATTGTCATCGTTTGAACGTCGGTCTTTTGCAATATTTGCTTTTATGTTTGAAATATCTTAATTAAATAATCCATTAGTTTTAAAATTACATTAATATGAAAAATTATAACGAAAATTATTTTCATGATTTAAAATGTTTTAAATAAAATTGTTGTTATAATAATAATACGTCAATGTGAGAAAGAAATAATTTCGTGTAATAAATAATTTTCTATTTTAAAGAAATCTGTCCGGTACTAGGGTATCACTTACAACGATTGTATTTTTTTTTTTTACACCAAAGCTTAATTCTTATTTTTAATTATGCTTATGCAGATATTGTATTTTTTTTAAATTTATGTTGATTTTATAGTTTGTTCATTTCACTTATTATTAAATAAAGTTACATTTTATTTCCGAAAAACCTTAGTTGTCCGTCATTAGACGACTTCACCATATACTTAAACCCCGTGTACATAATATATTGTACATAATATTTACACATAATATATAATATATTATATTTATATAATATTATGTATTTGAAAGAGAGAGGATATTTGAAATGGGCTCAATTGTTGTTAGAAAGACGAGAGAATTTCTCGAGAATATCAATGTAGCAGCAACCGACCAATATACTGGTGGATACTTTAACACAAACAACTACACTGAAAGTTTGTGGTTATTTGTAGTGTAATACAATGGTAGTGTTACTCTCACATCAATGCGTATAATTCTACATATAGTTGTGTAGTTGCGGAATGTTTCGTAAAGGTGGGAAGGAAGAAAGGGTTTGTTAGGGGTTCGGGGGATGATGGAGGGAGGGGACTATCTCTACTCTGTTTTATGACCGTATATCGCGTTGGGTGAAAATCACTACGAGCGGAACGTATACGTCAGCTTGAGAGATTTATTAAAATTCCTATATATCCTTCCGGGGGTGTGTGGGAGGGGGTTGGGAAAGCAAAGTAGTAGTAGTAGTGTTGGTGGAACCAGCAACTCGCGGAATCTGAAATTAGCTTCGCCATTTCATTTCGAAAGACCAAGACGAACGTATCTTTCTATCTCTCCATTTCTCTCTCTGTCTCTCTTTTTCCTGTATATATATATATATATATATATATATATATATATATATATATATATATATATATATCTGTTTCTCTCGTATTTTCTCACTGTAAACTCTCGAAGGAAACTTTCGAGTTTTGATCACCGATTTACTACGTAAGAGTAAAATAATACTTGGTATTGTGTAGCGGTGTTGGTAGTAATTTTAAACAGAGTATGTGTATATAGAAGAATACTCGTATGTTTAAAAAGATGTCTGACTTCGCGTACTACTATACTACTCAGTATATTACTACTTGAAGTAGATGAAACAAAAAAAAATATATTTAAGCTCGAGTTAATCGTATATACTAACAAACATCAACGTGATATATGTATTTTTACTTTCTCCCTCAGGGATTTTCTACTACGATGATGATAAAAAAATAAAAAATTAAAATAGCGAGAGAGAGAGAAATAATGCAATTTGAAGGAGTTATGAGATTGGCTAAATTATTATTATTATTTTATTATATATATATAATGTTCAGTAGTATATTAATGTTTATTAATAAATATAAATTTTCAATGTATTCCTTTTTACGTGTTTTTTTCCCCCCAATTGATTTGATTTTTTTTTTATTCATTTTCCATTGGTTTCCTATAAATTGTGATATTAAAACAAATAAAGGTTTTTTTTTATCCTGTCTTTTTTATTTTCGATACGGATATCGATGTTGATATCGTTTTTGTACATTCGATTAACGCGTGATAAAAAAAAAAAAAAAAAAAAGCGATTGATTTATGATGGAAAACGTACGGTCTACGGGTCTCTCGTACTTTTTTGTATAATCGTTGAAAGTTGTGAAAAAAAAAAAAGAAAAATCAAATAAAACTCTGATGACATAAAAGCGTTATGCAAAGGGGAGAAGGATGATGATGGTGGTGGTAATGGTAGTGGCAAATAAACAAAACAAAAAAAAACATATTGAAATTGAAACGATATTACATACGTGTTTCGTTTGATGTTTTCTATCATTTGAAATAAAATATATTTCTAAAAAAAAAAAATAAAATGTCAATAAGAACAATAATAATAAGATTCATTAAGACAAGTTTAAAACTATTTCGCATATATTATCATTAAAAGCCTTCTAGGTAATTTCATTAGCATTCATGGTGGTCATTCGTCTATTAAAGACGTAAGCGTAACGAGAGGTGCATACGAAATATTCAAATTATTCGAGAATAGCTGACCACTACCAGGAGAAATGCATAGAATCGAATTAATAAAGTCCCGGAAGTACGAAGAGGGTGGTTTTACCATAGATTCTCAATGTTGAATCGTTAAAGAGTACGAGTTGATTATATACGTACACTTCGAATCTATTACTATTAACTTTCTTTATATAATTCATTATTATTTTCAACATTCCCCAAAA
Source organism: Polistes dominula (assembly GCF_049000335.1). Classification (NCBI taxonomy): domain Eukaryota; kingdom Metazoa; phylum Arthropoda; class Insecta; order Hymenoptera; family Vespidae; genus Polistes; species Polistes dominula. Next base: position 2,414,862 of record NW_028300906.1, on the reverse strand, counting down.
GATAAAAAAAAAAAGGAAATCGTATATTAAACTTTAACTAAATTCCGTTGGCCCAAAAGTTCGTAGGAAGAAAAAGAAAAAGAAAAAGAAAAAGAAAAAGAAAGAGAAGTAATGGAATGGTAGTTGATGGTGGTGGTGGTGATGGTAGGGGAAGAGGAAGGGGCTAGTTTAAGAGAAAGATTTACTAGTTTCCTACTGGTCGTTACAGATCGAAAAGAAAATCTACGGTTAAAGAGTATATACTCTCATCCGACACCATACACACATCCACATCCACATACTCACACGTGTACACTCAAACACATATATACGCATAGTTAGTGAGCGGCACCACCTTTCGTGATACACGTTCGTGCGCGCTATCGGAGATAAAGGGGGTTGGGTGTTACGGGGGTGTTGGGTAGACAGGGGGAGACCAGGGTTAGGAACATTCTCGGTGGGAAGACCGAATTGCGCGATCGTGCGAATCAGAGAACCGTCGAACGTACGGGATTACGCTCTCCCTGGGAATTGCCACGTACGAAGGGGGCTACGAGGGGGTGGCAATGGGAGGAAGAAGAAGGGGGAAGCGTCTCGAGTACGTTCCCATTTTCCCTTCATCCTTCTATCTCTCTCTCACTCTCTCTAACATTCGCTACACATTTATCTGGAAATGTGTGTGTTTGTTTGTGTGAGAGAGAGAGAGAGAGAGAGAGAGAGAGAGAGGAATAGATAGATAGATAGATAGATAGATGGAGGCACGTAGATACACAACGTCTCGTTCGAAATGTTTAAATGGCTCGACGAAGTGCCCAATTGACCCGCACCACCGTTCAACTCCCACAAGAGTTATCTCTCCTCTTGCGGAAGGCACCTTTTGAATTCAACCCCCTCCCATACCCTGTTACCAGAGTCCTCGTCGTAGTAGTCGTACACGGTAGTTTGCAGCATACACTCCTTTCTCAACCAACCACCCCCTCCCCCAGCCTTGCTTGCCAGCCACTCTTTCACATCCCTGTTGATTACCCTCGATGTCGTTCAAACCAGATTCTTCCAACAACCTTTACATGCTTTCTTGCTTTTTCCTGAGATTTCCTTGACGAGTTGAAAGATATGGTAAGAAGAAATCTTTACGAGGAGGAGGAAGAGAGGAGGAGGAGAATGGGGAAATAGGGGAATGTGGGAAAAGGTGTTTGGAGGAGGTGTTGGTATGAGAAAAACGGGGTGAGAAATATTTCGTAGTCGTGCTTTTTCTTCTTCTTCTTTTTATTTTTATTTTTATTTTTGTTTCTCTTTTTCTCTTTCTTTTTCTCTCACTCGGTCGAATGATACTTTTTTCCATTCTAGCTTCCGGCTTGTTTGATTTTGTTTCTCTCGAAGCGTTTCTTTTTCAATAGTATTCCGCTTTTCTCGTGAAAGACGACAATGGTACGATGGAATACTGCAAAGGAGATGCATCTTCTTCTCTTTTATTTTTTATTGTTCTCTTTCTCTCTCTTTTTTTCCCTACTTGCAAAGGTCTCGATACGAAGTACTTATCGGAAAATTTTCTTGGAAACACGCTTTGAGAATTTGCTTTTTTTCTTTTTCTTTTTCTATCGTTTTCGTCGCCAGACGTTTTCCCGAATTACACGAATTTGATTTTGGGTTAGTGTCAGAAATCTTTACCAAAAAAAATAAAGACAAAAATACGTACAAACACACACGCACACACGTGTCTATCTTATTAACAATATTAATTTTCATGTCGATTTTTAATCAGGAAAATAATCTTTATTGCATAAAGAACAAAATTTTGAATACGACTTACCAATCTAAGAAAAGTTAACTAATTGTAAGACTGAATCGAACCGTGACATACCCGTAAAAAAAGAAGGGTCCACAAAAAAGGAAGAAAGAAAAGAAAAAGAAGAAAGAAAAGAAGAAAAAGAAGAATACAGATAGATAAATAGTTCCAAGGGTTGGTTAGTTGGTTAGTTGGTTGGTTGGTTGGTTGGGGTAACGATGACGAGGATGTACGAGCGCTTAATTACGGAAAAGCTACTACGACGAAGTAATGAAACGAACGACTCTGCCATTTTTCCTTCTTCTTCCGGAAAGTAGAGGACGGAAAAGGAAACGGAAGTTAGGGGGGATGGTGTTGGTAGTAGTGGTGATGGTATTGGAGGGTGGGTTAGTGGGTTCAGAAGTCGGTAAGAAGGGGTTGTTGTTTCTGGTGGTGGTAGTAGTAGGTGGGTTGTTACAACCTCTTCTTCCAACTATGAGTGAGAGATGAACTGTGAGAAGGATGGTGGTTAAAGGGGGGAAAAGAGGGGGTGAAAAGAAGAAATCCAAGAATAGGCTGGTTAGAGAGACTACTCACTGCAATGCACCACGCCTGCCAACCACATCGATCAACAAATCAGCCATCTATAACGTTCTACTCCTACAAACCCTACCAACCTTCCTTACTCATCCTCCTTCTACCAGCATCATCCTCTACCATTCCTCGTCCCCTTCATTCCATCCCACACCTAACCTTCTCTATCCTATTCAATCTATCTATCTCAGTCTATCTATCTCACTCACACACTGTCTTCCCTTTCTCGTCATCATCCCAAGGGGAAGTGTACCTTCCTATCCCATACGGGCACGTTTCGCAAGTTGACTGGCGCGTCACCTAATTACCGACCTTCCTGTCCGTTGTACAAGAGAGAATGTGCTATCGTATATCCGACAATTCGTCTTCTTTATCTCTAATTACCACACTTTTCTTCTTCTTATTTTTTTCTTCTCAACGGATACACCTTTCCTTTCTTCTCTCACTCATTTTGTTAAAGCTTTGAGAAAAATCTTTTGTTTATTTTCATTTAAAAAGCACCATATCGGTGTTTAATTAATTCTTCGTTTTTAGTTTATTATTTTTAATGGTATAATACAAATTTTGCAACATGATATTTTGTTAGTGACGTTAATTTGCATTTCGCTGTTAATTTATACTATAATTATTATTTTTAAAATAAAAACAAACTTTTTCGAATCGCGTACTAATATTTGAATTAAATTTTTCCTATGATTGCATAAATGATTTGTCTCAATTTAACATTAACGTCAATTTTATTTTGATTAATTTGACAATCAAAATCAATTACATTTAAATTAAATAATATTTTTCTCGTAAACGATTCTACCATATATAAATTCGTTTATATTAATTGTAGATTAATTAATAATAAAGTAAATAAGAAAAATTAGAAATAGAAACATCGTTTGGTATTTTCTGAACCGTAAGAAAATACGTTCAATTTTATTTACCTTCATTTCTTGCTTCCCTGATTTTACTGAAAATTTCTTTTCAAATACTTTTGCATTGCTGGATAAGGGATGATGAAGGGAGAGGAAAGAGAGTCTTTCGAACTTTATTTAACCGTCCTGTATTTGTCACAAGTTGTTTAACGCTAGTAAGTAACTCGTTAGCTGATAAGAAGTTAACTTGATGAACCAACCAATTTTGAATTATTTAAAATAAAGTTAAAGAGAATCCTGGTACACAGCCTTGGACCTCAATTGGGGCTTATAGTTAGATGAAGAAGGCTTTGATTGAAAGAATATAAATTCTATTTCTGTCTCATGAAGTTTTATTAAAAATTTTTTTTAATTTTAATAATTTATTACTAATTTATAAAGATTTCAATTGTTTAGTCACGATTTTAAATAATACCTTTAAAAAAAAAAAAAAACTATGATTGTTTTGAATTTTTTACAATTTCTAGACAATTTTTTTACGACAAATATTCTAAAACTCGTATGAACTCGAGAGAAAATTACATAGCCTAGAGAACGTGATCGTGTTTGTCCTGACTCTATCTTTCTATGCATTCTCATCTGTGTGTGTGTGTGTGTGTGTGTGTTGTATGCGTTCTGGGACAAAAATACGAAAACAAATGAATTTAAAAAAAAAACAAAACAAAACAAAAAAGTAAAAAAGATGAAAGAAAAAAAGGATGGGAAAATAAAAATAAAAGAATATGTAGAAATAAAATTCTCTACGCATCGGTAGTGGTGGTGGTGGTAGTGGGCTCGAGGGTTCGTTCTGCCATTTTACTCGAATCACTACTATCGTGCCCACTGGCACTATCAGCGACACATAGGAGAAAACTACTACCACTACTACTACTACTACTACTACTATCACTAAACCCAACGAACGTCCCCATTGCTGCTGCTGCTGCTGCTGCTGCTGCTGCTGCTGCTGCTGCTACGAGAGTTCGTTCCCCGCGAAACATACAAATCAAGCGGAAGGATGTTATCAAAACTTCCGTCTGCGTGACAAATTGAATTACGGTGGTGGACTCGGGGGAAACTGGCGGGTGGGTGCCCGTGCACCAGTGTCGCACGCGAAAACGCGTCTCACCTCCCCCGAAAAACTAGAATAAAAATGACTAAACAAAAGGAGCGAAAGGAAAACAAAAAATATTACAAAATAAAAGGAACTCGGAAAAGAGAGACAGGGAGGAGAGGAAGGGATGGGAGAAAAAAGTCGAATATTAAAAAACTGTTGGATCCAGTGATAAATCCTGTGAGCCCCGATTCTTCCGAAAATCTGTCTTTCATGTTAGCAAACTTCATGTTTTAGTACTTTCTACTTTTTCTTTTCTTCTTTCCTATCATTTTTTTAAATATTCAAAATAAAAATGTTTTCCTATGTTACTTATATATGTAATTTTATTAACATTTTAATCTAAATGTTTAACTATCAAAAGTTAAAAATGTTTTAAATTAACAATTTTGTCATATTACATTTAACATTTCTTATTGAAATTCATTATTGGTTATATTAAATACATAAAATATATAATATAAATATAATATTATATTTTTATATAATATTATATAAATATTATATAAAAATATTATACAATAAATATAATAAAAATATAATATAATAAAAATATAATATAATATTAAATATAATAATAAAAAAAAATATTAAATATATTATATACTATAAATATCATATATTATATAATATACTAAATATAATATATATTATATAATATAAATATTGTATATATATTATATATTTATAATAGTTATATATTAAATTATATTAGATTCATAATTGGTTAAATTACTTCTAGTTCTTCTATTTTTTATTTATTTTTTTTTTAAATATACATATTTTTTTAAACACATAAAAATATAATTAGTTAAATTCCCAATTAAACAATGTAAAACGTAATGTTAGATATGTAACAAATTTGACATTTTCAATATATTTTTCAATCAATTATTGTATCACATCCCCCAAAAATATCATCATGATTAAAAAAGAAAATTTTTCGAAGAATCACTGGTCTAGATCGAACGTGTTTCCTCCCACCCCCTTTAGGGTTTTTCTCATCTTGAAAAGAAAATTTATAGACGTTTATCTCTGTAGTGGTTGTCACGTATAAGGTGTTGAAGATGGTTCTCTCTCGTTGGAGAACTTGTCTATGGTATTAGGATGACAACGACTATGTCTCTAAGAGAAGATCGATATGAATTTACGATGTTTTTCCGAATACATAGAGAAAACTGTGTGTCTCCATTTTCTCTTCTTTTGTTAAAAACTTTCTTAAAATGAGCCAAGCAACGTTACGTTAAACTTGCGACTTATTCTATCACCGATATCAATTATTATAGTTTTGATCGTTATATTCACGTTTAAACTAAGTTGTCAGATAATATTAAAAAAAAAAAAAAAAAAAAAAAAAAGAAAAAAAGACAAGAATAAAGTTAATAATAATAATAATAGTAATAATAAAAATATCATTATGAGTTTATTACTCTTCTTCCATTTCTTTTTATTTTTTTTGAACTAACGCTGATGAACTTTCAATAAAATTTTTCTTAACTTTTTTTATGTATATATATATATATATCTTTCTTTCAGACTTCTAATTTCGCTTTGAGAATGTGAAAAAGTAAAAAGATTCAGAGTAAACGATCATCGAAGAAGTAACTTTTAAGCAGAGAGAAGAACTCTCTGCTCGTTTAGTTCACGCGAATTGCACTCTTTTATAGTTTTTTTATCTTTCTATTTTTTTTTTTTTTATTTACGATAAAAAATATTCTTAATTGATAAAACGAACACATATTTTTCATAATCTCGAAAATATGTTTCCAACTGTTGGTTCATACTTTTCAAATTATACGTTTTCATTTTTCCGATGTATATTATTTGTATATTATTTTATTAATTATTTTATTAATTTTATTAATTAATTATTTTATTACTTATGTATATTATTTTATTTTCATTCCGATTATATAATTTGTGCCATTGTAATTCTAATACATGTTTTATAATAAGTCAAAGAATATATAAATAATTTTAATAAAAAATAAATCATAAGAATCGTTACTCCAACTATTTTGTACTTCATTGTAATAATTATTCTCTCATATATATACACACACACACACACATACATATAAATCTATTTTAAAATATTAAAATATAAAATAAGTATCAATATCATTAATGCTGTAAATACACCAATAAAATTGAATTAAATAATGAAATCAATTAAAATAATAATCTCATCATTTGTACTTTGGATATTGTAAATGATCATATTACGATAAAAATAAAAGCTAACAATATTATTATAATCGAGAAAACGTTCTCTCATGCCAACAACAATAATAATAATAATAATAATAATAATAATAATAATAATGATACATATAACATTTGTTTTCAAATAAATTCTATAATTCATATTTTCAATAATCCAAAGTAGAAATTGGATAGTCCGAACGAAGACTTGTTAGTAAATAATTAGCAAACGTTTCCTCTAAAGGGTTTCCAAGTTTCTCGATATTATAATTAATTTTCAAAATTAATTATCCTTTTACAAAGCACGTGTTCTTGACGCGAGTACTTATCAACCTAATTATGGACAACTTAAAACACGAGTTATATTATAAATACATATATTAAATAATATGAACACAATCTAATAATATTGTTTGATATTTCTTTCTTTTTCTTTATTCTTTTTATTTATAAACACCAAACGAATGAATATTGATTCGATGGGTCAGTAGAATCATCGATAGAAAGATTATTCTCACGATAGTAGTAGTAGTAGTAGTAGTAGTAGTTGGTTAGTTTAATAAGCAATAAAATATATATATATATATATATATATATATATATATATATACATACGATATTCTACAAATGGCAACGCATAAACGTTGAAATTTGGATTTGCTTGCCCTTAAGCTTTGCTTGGTTGGTAGAAGAAAAAGAAGAAGAAGAAGAAGGAGAGTGCCATCAAGCATTCAACTTGAGATGCACGAGAGTATCTCGCGTAACCAAATACACGTATCCGGAGGGTTAGCTGAGGATGAGGGAAAGAGAAAGAGGACCAGAGGGAAAAGAAGAAAAAGAATACGAGAATACGAAGAAATACACTATAGGGTATACACTACATATACATATATACATATATAAGAAAAAGAGGTGGTGGGGTAAGGAGGGGGTAATGGAGAGTGGTAGTGGTGATGGGAGGGTAAGAAAAAGAAAATAGAGAGAAAGAGAGGACGGAAGACGAGGACAAATTCTGCCAAACACAGGAGAGATACTCGAGTTGGACGTTTGCCAAAGAATTCTCTTCTCTTGAGGTATTCCTACATGTATGACCTCAAACCCTAACCCCCCTCCCCCTACCCCCATCCCTCCCCCTCCTCCCTCCTTCTATCCTATGTCTAAGTCTTCTTCTTCTACCTTAGAGCAACCTACTGCCATTTCTTTTGGCGTTTTCCCTAGCACGCGTTTCGAGCAAGTGCTTAGGCTCGTCCACTCGAGGGGAAAAAAAGAAAAAAAAAAAAGAAAAAAATAAAAAGAAATAAAATGGAAAAGATAGAGAAAGGTAAAACTCTGTCTGATTCTTTTTCAAAGCTTTCTTTCTTCTTCTAGTTTATGTGTGCCGTCCTATCGTGCTGACACGATGCTTTGTATCGACTAGCTTGCCTGCCAGCTGGACTACCCACACCACATCATCTTAAGTTAAGCTTTTTCCTCTATTTCTTTCTTTCTTTCTTTCTTTCTATGTTTTTGGTCTCAAGTTATGAGAGATCTTAACAGACGAGATTTTTCTCCTTCAACTTTTCTCTCTCGATCCTTTTCTATCTCTTTCAAGGTTATACTTGTTCTTCCTTTTTCTTTTTATTTTATTTTGATTTTCTTCTTTACTTCTTCTTCGTCTTCTTCTTCTTCTTCTTGTTACTATTTCATCTTTTCTTTTTTTTTTTATGTTTTCTTTTTCTTTATCGACTGATAAACGCTGATGGTCTAAGATTTTTCTCCTTTTAGAGTAAGAGAGAGAGAGAGAGAGAGAGAGAGAGAAAGAGAGAGTAATATCCTATCCTTCTATTTTATATATTTTTTTGTTCTATCCTTCTTTTCTTACTTCCTTCTTTCTCATTCTTTTCTTTACTAACTCGAGAGATCTTCTCAAAGGTTGAGTCGCTTGTTTCTATTTCTCAAGAATCTCTTCTCTTTCCTTCTACCATGAAAAAAAAAAAGAAAACAAAAACACAAAAAATAGAAAAATAGAAAAAAAAAGCTCGTCTAAGGCTAGCGCAAGCAACGTTATTGGAAAAGTTTCAGAAGAAAGTCGAGTTGAGAATCCTGATTAAGCGAGAATGTGGCTTGTCTTAAAGAACTTTCTCTTCTTCTTCTTTCTCCCTCTTTCTCTCTCTCTCATCCTCTCTGTCTTTCTCTTTCTCTTTCTTTCTTTCTCTCTCTCTCTCTCTCTCTTTTCTATGATATCTGCGTAATATCGTGCAACTAAAACTTGTTCCAGGTTCTTTCGAAAATATCATCTCTGACGTTGGTAGTAAAGGGCAGTAAAAGACTTAGATAAAAAAAAAAATAATAATAATAAACAAATAACAAAAATCTGTTACAGGTATTTTTCTTATGGTGTATGTATGTATCTTTGTATGGTGTGTGTGTATGTATCTTTTTATAAATTCATAGAATACACTGACATGATAGATTATTATAAATACATTGTGTTTTAAAAAAGATTTACCATCGTCAATGTATATATATATATATGTATATAAATTTGTATATATAATGTTTTATATAATTTACATATATATATTTTTTATATATCATTTTTTTATACATATTTTTATTCTTTTAAAATACCCTTTGTTTTTTATTGTTGTTTTTATATATAAGAATAAAATATTTAATATATTATATATAATAATTAATTTATTATTATTATTTTATATTTATAAATTATTATATTTTATATTTATATATTAATATATTATTTTATATTTATATATTATTATATTAATATATAATAATATATTATTAATATATTATATATTATATATTATATTTTTAATATATATTGAGTTAATATATATTATATTAATATATAGTATTATATATATTATACTCTCTCTCTCTCTCTCTCTCTCTCTCTCTCTCTCTCTCTCTCTCTCTCTCTAATATAACATATATTATATATTAAATATTATATTTATATATATATATATATATATATTTTCTTTTATTCATTTATTTTTGATATAATTTTTTATATATGTTCGTTGCAAATGCATAGTTTTCTTTTTTGCAATAAAGCAACTACGTAACCATGTGAACGTGAAAGGAAAATATAACTATAAAATATATACATATATATAAAAAAAAGTCTTTTTCTTAACGTCTTACTTTCTTACTTTCTTTCATTTTCCTTTTTCGATTTTTTTCTTTCTTTTTTTTTCGTACTGATAAAACACGTTCCTTTGGTTACCCCGTCATCGTTTTTCGTTTTCTTTCTTATACGATCTTTTTTCTTACTTCTACTTGTCCTCTCTCTTCCTATTCCTTTCTTTCTTTATTTCTTTGTAGTACCTTTAGCGACCTTATTAAAGAATTTCCACAACCCAAGGGAACTGGTACACCGATCGCATTACCTTAGTTACACTACCCATAGTAAGGATAGCTACCGATCCGTGTAGAAAGAAAGAAAGAAAGAACGGGGATGGAAAAGAAGAGAAAAGGAAAAAAAAAATAAAGAAAATTGACAAAAAGGAAAGAAAGAAACTTTGTACTGTGAAGCCAGAGAGGAGACAAGAAAAAAGATACACATATATATAGAATGAATGAAAGAATGAAAGAATGAAAGAAAGAAAGAAAGAGATAGAAGAGAAAAAAAATAAGAGAATATTAGTTACACGAGCTAACTTAGCTTAGTATAACGCACAAGAAGAACCGAGACATTCCCTTAATCTCCATGGAATTCTATCGTTGAAATTATGTCTCGGCAACTTGAAGTAGGATTTTTTTTTATTTTTTTCTTTTTTTTTTTACTACTTCTTCTTTCTCATATAAAATCATCTCTATCTTCTTATACGTATACACGTACGTATTAAAGTATGTACTTAAGCTATACATATATATATAAATACAAAGAACGTATCCAATTTGAAGTTTTACCACGAAATACGTAAAAAAAAAAAAAGAAAAAAAATTCCCATGACATTGTATCGAAAAAGATAAAAAAGAAAAAAAAAAAGAGAGAAAAAATGTATAATATTTTAATTCTTTTTTTATATATTAAACTCAAGAGTAATGACGACGCGAGATACGTGATAAATAATAAATAATCCTATAAATATTTGATTGTATTATTATTATTATTATTATTATTATTATTATTATTATTATTAAAACGAATTTAATTATCCGTTATTTCCTCCTTGTATTTAAATTGATGTTTCTCGATCAATTAATCGATCAATTTATCGATTTTTCGACTCGTTTTCGTTACGGGGAGGGTGGCTGAAAGAGCTGGCGGGATAGAAAAGCGCGAATGGTACCGCGACGATTCGTTAATTGGCACGGACGTGTTTTCACGAGGGGGAAAAAAAGAAAGAAAAAGAAAAAAAAACAAGATGAAAGCTTCAACAAGGTAGAAATAAAATGAAAGAAAAAGAAAACGAGAGAGTAAGAGAGAAAGAGAGAGAGAGAGAGAGAGAGGGGTGGGTGGGGAAGTTTTGCCGACTGTAAAGAGAAAACTGCCCTCTCGTCATTAGCGCTCGGACAATGTTTTTTCCTCCGGCCCCCTTCACTTTAACCAACCAACCAACCAACCCATCCACCCACCTCCTCTTCCCACCATCCACCATTTTCTCTCTTTCTTTATTTCTTTCATTTTTATTTTCTTTCTTTCTTTCTTTTTTTGTTTTTCTTTTGGCATAATACAAGTGGATATATCGTACCTGAAAAAGACGGATAATACAAACACGAAGAGAAAAAGAGAGAGAGAGAGAGAGAATAGTGGACGAGAAAGGCGTCGAGATGGGGTGCCTAATTACGGTCGTTTACTACGCTAACACTCACCCTTCCACAAACCTTCCACCCTTCTCTTTCTGGATACCATCTCACCCTGTTACTAACCATTTATCGCGTTATTCCTTTTTCTACTCGACACGAAAATGCTATATTTTCCTTAACGAGACGCGAAATATTTCACGAACCGACTGACTCTCTTCTTCTAACTCGGAATAATTTTTTTTTTATCTTTTTTTTTTTTATTTTTTTACCAAACTTGTCACTTCTACTTTTTCTTCTTCTTTTTCTACTTCTTACATATATTTTTTTTTTACTTTTACTCTACTCCTTTTTTTCTCCTCTTTCAATTACCTCTCTCTTTCTTTTTTTTCTTTTTTTTTTTTTTTGGTACAGAAACTAATTATTTTATCCCCTATGTGTATATTAAAATTTGGTTAACACGTTTTAATATACTAGGTGTAAAAAACAAACAGAAGAGAAAAAAATAGAGAAAGTTAAAAAGTTTTGAACGAACAACAACCGTGTATTAGATTTTTATTAACATTTGTTTTCGTTTCTTTTCTGTACTTTGTCAGATTTATCGTTCAATTTTCAACGAGAATATTTGTAATTGTTATAATATTATCCCCCCACCCTCACCCTACGATTATACGTAATATCTATTAAATAATTATTTATTCGTAATTTTATTTGTTATTGCATATATCGTTAATCGATCATACGTAAAATTTATTCATCGTTATAAAGTAATGTTATTTATCGACAATTATACGAGATGTATCTTTTATAAAATATTATCTACTAATATATACTGATTATGTAATAATTAATATACAAAATGTAATGCTAATGTTTACAAATTTAATTAATACTGTTATTAAAATAAAAATTGTATATTAATTAGAATATATATCAGGATTATATGTTAATATATACCACTTATGTACTAATTAGTATACAAAATTTAATATACTAATGTTTACAAATTTAATATTATTAAAATAAAAATTGTATATATATATATATATATATATATATTCATTAGTATATATCAAAATTATCTACTAATATATTAGAATATAATATTTTCTCGAAGATAATTATGTACTATTTTAGATATTACATTTATTTCATATATGATAGGAAACCATGTTGATTGTTATTATAATTAATTGTTAAAATAGTAATATAATAATAATAATTATTATTATTATTATCATGTTTCATTATAGATCGTTATATCAAAAAGGGGTAAAAGGATTGAATTAAACCACACGAGAGAGGCGTCATAATATTACATATATATATACATATATACATATATACGTTTATCCAACCACATAAACCACCAATTCTCGTTAGAATTTATCAGGAAAGATAAGTGTGACTCGAAGTGAATCAACGTCATATAAACGTTGTCTCCATTTTCTCTCCTGATTCAAACATAATAAATAACAACTAACGTATGAAGTGTGTCTCGTTGAAAATGACCAGTTTGAAAATTTATGATAGAATGTCTGAAAAGAAGAGAATACTGTGTTTAACAAAACAAGAAAAATATTACATGTGATAGAGAGAGAGAGAGAGAGAGAGAGAGAGAGAGAGAGAGAGAGAAACAACACACGTGTCATAAGAGGGATATTATTAAATAACATTAAGTGTGTGGCTAAGGTAAGTGAAATATTAAATTACACGAGCGTTATGCGAGATACCTAGTTTCACACGTGTGTGTATATATTATTATACATACATACGTATTATACGTAATACCGTACGCAACCGAATTACACATTCTAGTACAAATGATTATTACATTTTCTGTTGTAACAAAACAACTATGGGGAAGATTTTCAAGCGAGTTTGGCTGCTTTCTCTTATCCTGTTGGTATTACCAACACCAACAAACCAACCAACCAACCAACCAACCAACCAACCAACCAAGCACCAGTCACCAGTCCAGAGAATAATAATGTATAAATATCCTGCCTAGAAGAGATGGACCAAGCTTCGTGTGTTTATAAACCACGCGAAAGGGACAATGACATCCCAGCAATGCAACGCAATGCAACGCAATGCAACGCAATGCAATGCTATGCAATGATATGATACAACGCCGCTCGCTCGGTTGACGGGATTTCTTTTTTTTTCTTTTTCTAGTTTATTACCAGAGAAAAAGATGGGGGAGAGAGAAGGGAACTTTTCAACGAAACGACGAAAAATGTATATGTTTCTCTTTCTCTTTTTTTTCATTTTGTATTTCATTTTATTTTATTTTATTTTATTTTATTTTTGCAACGAAAAAGAAAAATGGGCATTGGTTTTGTTGTAGGAATTTTCAAAGCTCTCGCACGTGCTAGAGAGAAACGTAATGGCAAGGGAATGCAAAGAGTAGGAGGAAAGGGTTGGTAACATCCATGGGTATTGGATAGACTATACTATACTATATGGTTTACATCCCTTAATGTTCATAAAATTATAGGATAGGATTTCTAGCTCGTATTCCTGGGAATACGTTTTATCAATCTGACATTTTCACGTTAAGAACATTGTAAATATCGAATTATATGAAGAATATGATTCTTTTGTCTTGTTTTTTTTTTTTTTTACAGGTATCGAATTTACGTTTTTATTCTTTTTTCATTTTATAATAATATACGTGATAAATAATATAAGAATTTATTATAGATATAATATATGATTAATTTATAACAATCTTCATTTCATTTGATATTTTATTTTACTATTAATACGAAAATTGAATACTAAGTTATGATAGTTTGTCATTATTTATTAATAATAGGAGTTTATTATTAATATATGAATAATTATAATAATATTTATTTCGTTTGTTATTTCATTTTACTATTAATATGAAAATTGAATACTAATTGAAGATAGTTTGTCATTAAACAATGAAACAAATTCTATTTTTCATGCAATTATCTAATTTATCGCAATTAATAATAAATTTTAAAATATATATATATATATATGTACATATATTTTGCGTTATATTATAAATACATATCTACGTCTATTTTTCAAAGCAAAGTATTATGTTTAAGCTGGTTGGTAAGGTAGACGAAACTCGTTGTGAAATAAATTGGTGTACGCGATTACGCTTGAGGTCACGCTCGGAATTAGTCGCTTGCAAAGCCCCATGCCTTAAATTATCGTTAATTTAAATGTTTGCACACACGTGAGTCCCGAGTACATAAAAGCAAAGATTGCATATGAGAAATAGAGAAAGAGAAAGAGAAAGAGAGATAGAGAGAGAGAGATAGAGCTTCTACGGTGTTGTTTGTGCTTTGAAATTTTAATATCGTATGTTCAACACTTGTTGAAATACCTCAAACTTCGTTGTGGTTTCTAACTTAAAAATTTAATATACCTTGTGCGAAAATTATTCAATATATATATATATGTATAACAAATCCAACTTTTACGATTTGAATAAATCTTTTTTCATTTTATTTGAAAGATTCAATAATTATTACAATTTAAAATCTATTTACATTGAATAAACACATAAACTGTGTATACTATATCAATCGTTTACAAGCTCTGTGTATTTATTAAATAAATTCATTATGACTAATGATTAATTTTCTCTATCTCTCTCTCTCTCTTTCTTTTTCTTTTTCTCTCTCTGTATATAGTAAAATTCAGTTTATTTGATATTTGAATAAATCGTCACATTCGAATTCACGCGAATCGATCCAATTAGCAGGATATGTAATGAGAAACGGGAAGTACGTATTTCTATCAAAGTTATGAAATTATGCATGAAATTATATAATATATAATATATATATATATAAATAAATATATACACTTATGTAAACATATATATATAAAGGTTATAAAGCTTTTCTATAAGCTTTTATATCCTTTTTACAAAATTAGGAAGCAACTAACGGGAACGACAAAGAAAAGTAGAAAGAAAAAGGGGGAGAAAAAAAAGTAGAAATAAAGAAAGAGAGAGAGAGAGAGAGAGAGAGAGAGAGAGAGAGAGAGAGAGAGAAAGATCATTCGAAAGTATGGAAAAGAGCCAAGCCGGAAAACTCGCGAAAATATTTGCTGCTCGACGTTGAAATACTTGGCGAACTTTTCCTTGTATATTCATAAAGCTCAGGTCATTGCCGAGCTTTCTAGTTTAGCGTGGTTTCCCTCTCTCTCTCTCTCTCTCTCTCTCTCTTTCTGTGTTACTCTCTCATTCTTTATTTTCTTCCTTTTTTTTTCTTTTCGTTTTTCTAGCCCGTACACCACCACCAAGCTAAGTAGGTACACCACCACTACCACCCTTTTTAGACGTTTTGTTTGTTCGAGCTTCTTCTTCAATGACCAACGTTAGTTTCTCTCTTACGAGGACGGACTAGTACTCTCTTGAGTCTGAACTACGTGCTCGTTATGATGCATTCATTATTTATTCGTCGTTCTGCCATCTAAAATCCTCTTTTCTCTCGTCAGTGGTAATGGAAACGTAAAGGATAGAACGAGAAAGAAATATACCGGGGAAATAACTTGTTATCGTATTTATTTTAATCTACTTTGCTATGATACGTTTACGGTATGTCTTCTTTAAAATATTTAATGTTTCATATTTTTTTTTCTTTTTTTACGAAATTTTAATGAAATTTATTATTAATGATCATTTTCTGATCTTAATTATTTTTATAATATTAGTTTTGTTTAGTTTATCTCAAACATTCTTAATTGTTTCTTTTTTTTTTTTTTCCAGGATGGAAACATTAATAGTACATAATAATATATATTATTTTTATTATTTTATTATATATATAATTATAATACTGTAATATAATATAATATAATATATTATTTTATTTATAATATATTATAAATAAAATAAAATAAAAATAAATAATATAATAAAATAATATAAAAATTATATTATATTATTAATAATATATTATCTTATAATATATAATTTTAATATATAATATATTTTATTACAATATAATATATAATATTAAATATATATATATATAATTAAAATGAAATTGTTAATAATTACAATAATGAAAAATATCAAATAATATTATCCAAATGAAAATCATATTAATCTGTTATATTTTAATAAATTCTTCGTATAATTAGATAAACATATACAGATACATGCTTGTTATTTCAACATTTGACATATATCTATATATATATTAATAATATTGTAATAGAATTATAACATTTTCTTAAAAATCAAAACCAAAAGCAAAATAGGTATATTTATAGTTGTGTGTATTATATAATATCTACATTTGAGAATCTGTATAGAACAAATCGGTTTTGCGGTAATAATTCGATGTACTTTGAAAAGTAATAATAATGTACACGCGGTTTCAGCGTATAGACGATTAATGGTAACGTGCCTACGATTAACTCGTTGCGGATAAATGTACGAGAATTTGTAGATAACATAGACTAGAATATAACAAATCTGATTTAATAATTATTATTAAAGGACAGCGAACACGTCATCACACGGCTAGTTTTTTCCTTTTCCTATGGATTATTATCCTAAACCATCATAGATAACCTCTATCATCAGAGGAAATACGATTTCTCTATTTCTCTCTGTTTCTATCTATTTCTCTCTCTCTCTCTCTCTCTCTCTCTCTTTGTAAAGGCTAGTTTTGAACGTATGGATAACGTCAGCGGCTTTGGTATAATTCGCAAATAAATTAACGCATTATGATATAATATCGCTTTCCCGATAACCGAGGTTAGCAATACCTACCTAGCTTTCGTTTCACATCTCACTTACTCCAACGTATTCACGATTTTACCCTCTATTCGACCAATCTATCTATTTATCTATTTATCTATATATATATATATATATCTATACTTCGTTGATTATTAATCGAAATTGTATAAATAATAAAGGAAATAATAAACGACAGTAACAATATTGTCTCATTCGTGAATAATATTGACAAATTACGATCGATTAAGTATTAATAGATGAAAATTCATGAAAATTATTTCATGTATCTAACTTAACAAATCGACGATAATATATATATTGTTTTTTTATTTAAAAAACAAATGATTAACTTAGGAAGAATATTAATTGAAATCAAATTTACGTTAATATCAATCGCGTGTATTTTAATAACGAGGCTTGACAAGAATATATACACATACACACACACACACATATATATATAAGAGGAGGATTCGTATTATTTTCCGAAAACCCAACTATCGTCCGAGCATATGCCAATTATATACGTCGATGTTTTGCTAGTTAAATCTTCCCAAGCCTCCGAAAATGTATCTCGTTATCGTGACTTTTCGTGCATACGAGAAGTTATTACAAATAACAACTATATATATATATATCACACACACATACATACACAACATTAATGCAAACTGTGTAACATACATGTATAGAAAATTACGTGTTAAATACGATAAAATGTATACGCGTACGTAGGGAAGAGGCAAGGTTTGATGAAAAATACGGTCGAATGAGAAACGCAAATGAAATCATTTCTAAATTGGCGGAAAACAGGTTTGATCGAAATGAGAGAGTAGAGTGGGTGTTCAAAATATTGTAGACACATTTTATTTTCTTTCTCTCTCTCTCTCTCTCTCTCTCTCTCTCTCTCTCTCTATCTCTTTTTATTTTTTTTTTGTTTTTTTATTTTTTTTTTTAAAGATTTCGTAGTAACCAACGATATATTGAAAATCGTAGAAGTATTTTACCATACAAATTGGATCAATTAATGCATACGCTCGAACACGTCCAACCGATTCTAATTAAAATCGTAGGGGGTCGTTGAGCGTTACGTACCTACGTTTGTTACATGACTCTCTCTTTCTATCTTTTTATCTCTCGCTCTATCTCTCTCTCTCTCTATTTTTTCTTTTTTTTTCTTTTTTTCATTCCGACTTTTTGATTGTCTCGTTCTATTCACATCAATGCTTTCGTCACAGCTTTGGAAAATATAGCACAGGATAAAGACTGACACGGTGTGTTGGATTTTGCTTTTTAAAAATTCATACGTTTTCGTGAACATTACAAAATCGGAACGATAATAGATTACCGTTGTGTTGTACACGAATGAACTACTGAAATAGAAAGAGAGATAGAGATAGAGAGAAGTATTGAGATATTGAAAGATATCCTAGCTTTGTTTGACATGATGTGTAATCGATTCATTTATATTTCAAACGTATGAATGGAATATCGGTTTGGTTATATGATTTTCATGAGAGTTTCGAACGAAACACAAAATGTGTTATCCTGAATTGTATATACACATACCTAAGCTTTACTTCAAAATAATTGTTATAGATGATTTTATTTTTTATAGATTAACGAATCGTTCCAATACAAACAATGAAAAAGTAATTTTAATGAATATCATCTTTCATTTTTAAGTGAAAACTTCTTTAGAGTCAGTGTGATTTGAAAATTGTGAAACGGAAGAACGTGAAACCGATGAAACAAAAATAATTAATTAATTAATAAAATTCAATATATAATTTAATTCTATATATTTAATTCTATATATTAATTATTAATTTAATAAAATTTTATATATAAAAATTCAGTGTCACAATATGTTTGTTCACTAATAATTCCCAAAACTTATCTTAATGAAATGTATTTTATTTCACGTGATTTTTTCCAACTTAGCACATAGCACAATTTTATCTAGGTTCTGTAAGGTTCTTTCAATAGATGGCGCTGTATTACAATTCAATTGTTTCGATATATTTACATCTGGAAATTTGGTTTTCTTTGAAGGTTTCACTTCTATCCTGTGTGATCTACACACATCTGTTTTTTTAAATTATTTTTCAACCAATCGTAATTCGTCAGATATATATCATAATATTATTCGTATGCATTTATAATTTGTGTTTTTTTCTTGTTTGTTTGCTAAAGAATAATATAATTGCTAATCGTTCGTACAGATTTCAGGATTAATTGCGTGGATCGGTAACTTCAAGTTAGTTCTATGTTACAACATTGAATGCGTTTATACAGAGAGAAATAGCCGATACTGGTCGTCGTTACACGTTAACTCAGTCAGCTTCAGGCTCACAAAATCAAACCCCCTCTCCCCCTAGTGTATTTAACGGTGACGGCTTTACAAGCTGCAGTATGCAAACACAAATGCCAATTGTGATTCGATTCTCGAGGATTTGGTATATGTGTTTCGTATTGTACTGTTCAACCTAACAACAACAACAAAATCAACAACAGCAACAACTAAAAATGAATAAATTAATCGTTGAATGAATTTATCTGTTAATTACATTTTTTCGTTTTATTTTTCTCTTTTTTGTTATTTTTCATTTTATTTTCCTCAGGTAAACAAAAGGTGATAAATATAACGAAGTGTAGTATAAAACAAACGAAAAAATATTTTAACGTAATAATAAACAATAATCCCAATTAAATCTCGAAATGTTATTACATTAAACGGAGTAATTGAGAAATAAATATAAAAATCGTGAATGGAAAAGTAACTAATGAAAAAAATATTGTGTATTTTAATCGAAGTAATAAATTAAAGAGAAAAATAAACGATTATTTAAAAGATTCATATATAAAGGGAAATATTATTAAGTGAAGTAGAGAGAATAAAGGGGTAGTGCACACTCGTACAAAGAGGATGATGAGAAGAGGATCCTTCGTTAAATACTTGAGAAAATGAGGCCAAACGAGAGAAGAAAATACGCACACTTATATACAGTGGTAAAGTTTAAATATCGATCGTCTGAAAACTTTGAAAATGTTATCGCGTATTATTTTACAATAGTCGAGAAGTCGAAAATGTGTATATACATTTTGTACACGAGAGATACAAACACATAAACGTATCTGTTTCCTTAGAAATGATTGAGAATCAAGTAAGAAGGTAGAAGAGTATCAGGTTGTGTTTAAATTTCTTTCTGTGTGTAAATGTTCAAAACCCCATGCCTTCGAGTCATGTAACTTTGAAACTTTCAGTAACAGAGAAGGGTCGCTGGATGGGAATGAAAGAAAGAGAAAGAGAGAGAGAGAGAGAGAGAGAATGAGAATGAGTGAGTGAGAAAGGAATAAAGTTAGTATTGGTTACAAACCTTACAACATCATCCTCCCCAACATCTTTCTCGACAACATTAGCAGCAATATCAGTTTGATCTTACGCCATCGTCTAACGCGAAACTAGTAGTCGCCATTTTACTCTGACACTTCTCTACTCTTCTCTTCTTTCTCTCTCACCTTCACCAACCCTCGACATTTTCGATTAAAACTTTAATTGTACGTTATTCAATGCAACGTCTACCAGAATAAAAAGAAGATGAAGATGAAGATGAAGAAGAAGAGAATGAGGAGAAGGAGAAGAAAGAAAGGAAAATATAAAAATGGAGAAAATTGAGGTAAAGTAAACAACTTATTAGTACCAATGTAATTTTTCTTTTACTTTCCTTTACTTTCCTTTTCTTTTTCTTTTCTATTTGTTTTTCTATCGATTCTGATAAAACTTTTCCATGAAAAAAATTTGGTCTACGATTTAAAAAGAAAAAAAAGAAGAAAAATTGGAAGCTCTCTAATAAATGAAAAAAAAAAAAAAAAGATTGATGATAATTTATGCAACGCCGTCACATATTTGAACTTATATATGCCACTTTTATCTATAATTAGCATATTGAAATACCAGATGGTGCGAAAAGAACTGGAGAAGGGTTAATCGAATGCTACCAGGTTTGTTAACACGTTTCGTGCCAAGCCCTTTTTACCTGACTTGTCATTAAAGTCATTTAATTTTGCTTGAACAAAATCAACCCCATTACAAGTGATTATTAATTATTTTGTAAATATAACAATTAAACAAACTTACGTACTTTTGTTCTATACTGCATTTCGTATAATGCATCAATATTTTAATAGGAATATTTTTTTTGTACAGAATTCAATTTGTTATAAACCATATGTTTCAGTGTATTAAATAAATATGTCTAATGGTAAGTGTACCACCGATTGTACACGTGGCACGGAACGTGTTAATTATGGAAACATGACACGTCTACTACTTAATATTATACTTATAGCAAATAGAAGGAAATTAGGTCACATGTTTAACGATAACATATTAGGAAAAGAACGAGTTACTAGTAGTAGTAGTACTACTACTACTTTAGTAGTCGCCATCGAATTTTTCACGCAACATAAACTATTTAGACATTACATATTGCTACGTTGGTTGAATTTTATAGTCAGTACTTCATAGTTTTCATGATTATTTAAACGAGCACTCTACTACTTTTATCTACCTATATCTACCTACCTATCTACCTATCTTCTCTACCTGCATTTTATTTTATATGTATTTCAAGCTATATTATAGGATACTATATAACTATATATACGTGTTAGTAGAATAAGTATTGCGAATCTCTCTTTTGCTCTTGCACTTTTTCCAAGGTAAAACAAAAAAGATTTACATTTTTCATAGTAACTCTCTCTCTCTCTCTCTCTCTTTGTATTTTTCTTTTATCTCGTTTATTTTGTTTTTTTCTTAAACTTTTTTTAAGTAAAATAAAGGTACCACTTCAGCATCGTGGGAGTTGTATGTAAATAACAAAACAAACGGCACGTTAACTCGACTTGTTTGCAAACTTTGCATAAAATATCATCAAATTTCGTTATATTCATAATGTATGACACTTTACTGTATATATATATATATATTTTTTTTTTCTCTTGTAAAGCACGTATATACATTTGATCATTTATCTTCTTCATTATATTATCAAAAATAAGATAGTGATCTTGTTTTTTTTTTTAAGTTTCAATCAAGTTTAATGCAAGTCATAATTTATGTATGTAATTTGTTGTCAAAGAGAAACACGTTATCAGATATGTTTTTTCCATCGTCATACGTTTAACAAAGAAACGATCATTAAAATTCTTCTCTTTTTCTTAATAAAAAAAAAAAAAAAAAAAAAAAAAACAGATTTGTGCAAATCACACACGGTAGAAGTGAAACCTTCAAAGAAAACCAAGCTTTGAAATAATTGAATTGTAATACAGCATCATCTATTGAAAGAATCTTACAGAACCTAGGTAATCTCTAAATAAAAATATTTAAATTAGTAATAAAAAATAATTAAAAAAAAATCGCGATAAAAATTGTGCTTTGTGGTAAATTGGAAAATATCACGTGAAATAAAATAAATTTCATTAAGATAAGTTGAGTAGTTTTGGGAATTATTAGTGGACGAACATATTGTGACACTGAATTTTTATATATAGAGAATTTTATTAATTAATTAATTAATATATAGAATTAAATTATATATTGAATTTAATTAATTAATTAATTAATTTTGTTTCATCGGTTTCACGTTATTTCATTTCACGATTTTCAAATCACCCTGAGATTCCAAAGAAGTTTTCACTTCGAAAAATACAAAAATTCTTACCTCATTACGAATAATCGAAACTTCGAAATAAATAATTTTGCATCTACGTGTATATTCTATTTACTCTGAAAATACATTTATAAGAATGAAAAAAAAAAACTAGTTCACAGATGTAAAAAGAAGGGAAGGGAGGGGTGGGAATAGGATTACAACACATGTAAGGTTGCATTGGTTGGTACTTAAGATCTTTCAAGGGAAGGTTTACCTTCTTCTAACTCGTGTTCTAAATTCTTAAATCGCGATAAACGGGTAAGATTTATGTGACTAAGGTAAGAGAATTTTCTCTTCCGACTGCCGAAGAGTATCGTTTATTAAATTTTCAAATAGAACCTTTTTTTCCTTGAACCTAAAACTACTACGAGAAAAAGTATCCGACACACACACACACACACACACACCCTTTTTCCTTCTTACTTTTTCACTGAATTTACCTGCTGTTCCTTACTGAAATTCGAGAATACACGCACACATTTATATACACACGTGAACATCATACGAAACGATGCTTTTTAATCTCTAATCTAACTTTAAAAATTTATTTAAAAAAAGAAGAGGAGAGAGAGATAAACTAAACTAAAAAAAAACAAAAAAACAGATAGAAAGAGAGAGAGAGAGAGAGAGAGAGAGAGAAAATAAGGGCAAAAAATATTAAAAATAATAAAAAAAAAGAACAAGAATTCAGGAAGCTGCTGTTTTGATCGTTAAGAAGTGAAGCTTGCTTTTTTTTTTTTTATTTTTTTTGTTATTTTCTTTTCTTTTATACCAGTTGAGAAATCAAGCCGAGTGTACGAAGGATAGAAAATAGAAAAGAAGGAAAATGGTTGATAGGTAAACGGGGCAAAAAGGGTGGTAGGGATTTCGTTTGGGAAACAATTTCGCGTCTCGTTTAATTGTTTTGAGAGAGAAGAGGGAGTAAAGGGAATAAAAAGGAGGGAGCAGGGGGTAAAGGGGAGGGGAGGGGGAGGGGATAGGGGGGAGTTAGTAAGGTAAGCAGTGCTAGTCGAATAACTCTCTCTGGTGTTTTAACCAACCAACCACCAACGTTGCTTGCAACTCAACGTTGGAAATTTAATAACGTTTTCTCCATCTATTTCTTTTATTTTTTTTTCTCTTTTAACCCCCTCCACCTTTCTCTCTCTCTCTCTCTCTCTCTCTCTCTTTTTCTCGCTAATTTTTTGTTTAATTTTTTTCTTCTTTCTCTCTTCCTTTCTACCCTTCCCCCCCTACTGAGAGCGTCCTTTTACCCTTTTCCCAGTAGTTCGTCCGAGATTCCACCATCACTGAGTCTCTTTGGAATAAATTAAGTTTCCCCCCTTACCCCCCCCCCCCCGATTATATGCAATCGCCTTTTTCCTTCCCCCTAACTAACCCACCATTATGTTCGTTTTTTCCTATTCCCTGGAGGTGCGATAAGAGTTTAAAAAAAAGAAAAAAAGAGAAGAATTGAAAAAAATAAAAAAATATTAGGAAGGAATTAAAATGGATGGATATAAACGAATAGTATGGTAACTGTTTTCGCAATCGATGGATTGTGACAATTTGTGGGCTAATTATAATTTCTCGTAGAAAAATCATTTTTATCGTAATATTTAAATAATACGTAAGTATTTGCAAATAACAATAATAATAATAATAATAATAATAATAATAATATTAACAGTATTGTATTATTTTTGAAAGAAGAAGTGATTAATAAATTCGTAGGTGTTTCAATTTTTTTGCAGGATAAGCTAATAATAATAATAACAATAAAAATATCGTATTATTTTTTAAAGAAAAATAGATTAGTAAATTCGTAGTTTTTTATTTTATTTGTTTTTGAGGATGAGCTAATAATAATAATTATAATAATATAATAACAATTATAACAATATTGTATTATTTCTAAAAGGAAAAGTGATTAATTTTGTAGTTTCTTATCTTTTTATTTTCTTTTTTTTTTGAGGATAAGCTAATAAAAATAATAATAATAATAATATCGTATTATTTAAAAAAAAAAGTGATTAATAAATTCGTAGGTGTTTTATTATTTTTTTTTTGAGGATTAGATAATAAAAATAATAATAATATTATATTATCGTATTATTTTTGAAAGAAGAAGTGATTAATAAATTCGTAGATGTTTTATTTTATTTTATTTTTTTTTTTTTTGAGGATAAGCGAATAAATATTAATTTTTGAAGTAAGCTTTAACTACTTTTGCAAGAATAAAATGAAAGAAGTCAAGCAACCAAGCAAAGAAGCAAGAAACCAAGCAAGCTTTGGAATATTCAGAGTATAAATTAGTTGAAAGTAAAATAACGTGGATGATGGGTTTTTTCCTTTGTCGTAAGCCTTTACCTTTTAACCTCAAGACCTTTTCATGTTGCCCTTTCTTTCTTTTTCGTTTCTTTACATTTTTCTATTAATTTTGTATTATTACATTCTCGGAAAAATAATTAACGAACGGATTACGATTTTATTACTAATGATGTTTCGACAGAATTTGTGAAATTCAACATTGAAAATTCAATTTAGGTTTGATTTCAATATTGAAATAATATATTTTCTATTTCAAGATATTTGTCAATGAAATTTAAACCGAAAATAAAATAGGAAATGTTTGAACATCAATTTGTTAAATTTTATTCAAATCATTTACAATCCCCTTAGAATTTCAAATAAAATATTATTCATCGTATTACAATCTTTATTATTTAAAATGAAATTGAATTTTCATCATTTAGTATCTTGAAAATAAATTCAAAATGTATAGAAGAGAATCATGTTTGATAATTTACGAAAAACGTAAAATTTCCTAGTTAAATATCTGTTTCTACGAATTCATCATTTTTAACTTATAACAATTGAATTAAAGAATTTTAATGAGAAGACATCCTTAAATTATTGAAGAAAGACAGATTTTATTGTTAATAAAATAATTTAACGAACCTGTTAATAATTTTATTTATTTTTTTATTTTTTTGGTTTCTTCAAGAAACATTCTTAAATTATTAAAGAAAAGGATAGATTTTTTTATTAACAAAATAATTCAACGAGAGAACCTGTTAATAATTTTGTTTATTTTTTTAATTTTGTTGTTTTTTTTTTTTTTGGTTTTTTAAGGAGAAAAATCCTTAAATTATTAAAGAAAGAGACAGATTTTTTTTTATTAATAAAATAATTCAACGAGAGAACCTGTTAATAATTTTGTTTATTTTTTTAGGGGTTTTTTCTTTTTAATAAGAGAAATTTGATTATAAGATTATTAAGAGATATTTAATTTATCCCTGTGACAAGTTTAATTGTGAAATATTCGTAAAGTACAATCGCGTTTAATGGATTTATTTATATAATAAATAAATGGAGTATCGATAATTGATCGAGTGTGCATCGGAGAATGAAATAAACGATAGTACTACTCCGATTTCCCCGTTGACTCGATGAATATCAATTAGGGTATTTGCTTTTCTCAATGGAGTATCTTATCATTTATATCTGTTGATATAATCTTAACGTCAAAGGATTTCTCAAGGATCTGTTGCTTGTATCCTATCCTTCTTGTTTTATTTATTTATTTTTTCTCTTTTTTCCTTTTTTTTTCTTATAAACTGGATATACATCAAACATCGGTATCAGTAGTAAGAGAAATTCGATACGTAATTTATTAAAAGCACCAAAAGGTTCTATGTGGTTAACATGAAGGGATACCTAAGTCTCTCGTTTTATTGAGCAGTTCGAGATAGAATAAAAATAAAAAAATAAAAAGAGAGAGAGAGAGAGAGAGAGATAGCATTCATTAAATTCAAAAGAACCTCTGCTACCACAACTGTCGTTTCTGGTTTTGCAAATGTTTAAATAATCAAGAACTTTTTACATAATAAACGATCTTCGCGTATAACCCAACGAAGATTATTTTCTATTCCTTATTTTTCTCAAAGTGCATCCTTTCTATAATAAAAAAGAAAAAAAAAGAAAAGAGAACAAAAATGTTCTAGTATCATTCGAATAAATTTAATATTTTTATTTTAAATATTTTATCAAGTTTGTTAGAATTTTGATTAAATTGAAAAAAATTGTTTTTTTACTTTTTTTCATTTTTTTTTTTAGATAATTAAACAAAAATTTTAGGTGATTCAAATGAATTAACCTCTCATTTCTATTTTTGATGAAAGAAGACACACACACGTATATATAGACGATTATCAATGAAACGTAAATTCGATATAGAACAGTGTGTGTGATTTTATTTGCGGATAGCGTGACTTCGTTAAGTGGATTACGAAAGGGTGATGTTAAACGAGTGCCGATAAGCCCAATTCCTATCTATCTGTATCTAACAATCTATCTATCTACCTTTCTATCTATCTATCAATCCATTCATCTCACTCACACACTTCAAACATAATCTCTACCTGATGAAGTTGTAATTGAGTTTTATTGCTTTTTAATCCAATAACATGATACTGTATTTATATATATGTTAGTATATATATTATATATAATATTTTTAGTAATTAATAAATAGTAAAAATAATATTATTTATTATTTTAGTAATTATTTATTTAATTATATTTATATTCTATTTATATATAATAAATTAATATATATATATATTATATATAAATTAATATTATTTAATATAGTATATATAATATATTATATTATTTTATATAATATTAATATTATTATTAATATTATTTTAATAATATTAAAATTATAAAAATTATTATAATATTATAAATAGTTAGTAATATTAAAATTATAAAAATTATTATAATATTATAAATAGTTAGTAATATTAAAATTATATAAAATAATATTAATATTATTAACAATAATAATATATTAAAATTTCATTAGTTTACTTTTTTTTTTATATTTATTTTTCTTGCGACAAATAAAAAATGTGAAACATTTTCCGAATTACGTAAAAATTATTGTACCTTCCTATATTTTGTTTTTATTTTAATTAAATTTTCCTATACTATTTTTAATTATATATATATATATATATATATATATATATATATATATTTTTTTTTCTTTTTGTTAGTTTCAATTATTTCATCCAATTATTTTTCATTATTTTCCTTTTTACGCGTTTCGAAGAAGAACGGCTAATTTTCTGGATTCACAGGTAGAAATTGCAATAATATTCCGTTAAGCTTTGAACTGAAAATTATTGTTATTGTTTCATTTAAATTCCTACCATTATTAATTCGTGAAAAGATAGTAAATCAAAACGACGTAGCATAGTGTTTTTAGTGAGGGAATTTACGAATAGAACAAATATTAGATTACACAATAGGTAAGCGCGATAATATGGGGAAAATTCAGTATGAAATAGTGACCGAATATCCTTCCACGTTTATTCGTCCTTAGGTGTGTGTTGTATCCTTTCTGCTCTTGATTTTCAAATTCATTGTCAGAACGAGAACTGAAAAGGGATATACTAATTAAATCGGTTCCCATGTAACTCGGAATATAATAAATTTTCTATTAAGCTTTTAAGTCAAAGGACACACAATTATTTCATACAAATTGAATAATCCGACGAAATATTGAAATATTATAAATTTTTTTTATAAACATTTTCCCCATTTTTTTTTTGAAGATTTTCTTTTGTTTTTTTTTTAACTTCTTTTTTTTTTTAATAGTTTAGAATTTACAATGAAAAATAAAAATCAATAAGAATGAACGGAGAAAATATCATTTTATCATTTCAATATTATAGGAAATGAAAAAGAATCAAGAGAAGATAAAAAAAAAAAAAAACAGATAAAAAAAAACATTTGTTATAGTCAGAAAAAAGAGGGTGAGAGTTTAAACGTGTTTAAAATCTTTAAAACGTTTATTCAAGAATATATTTGAGAGAACTTTCTTGTTAACCTTTTGCACGATTCATAAGACATCTCTCGTCTATTCTCGATGAATACAGTAGCTTCATGAACAAAAGATATCCAACAACAATACATTATTTACGGTGTCTACGAAGAAGAAGAAGAAGAAGAAGAAGAAGAAGAAGAAGAAGAAGAAGAAGAAGAAGCATCTAAAGAATATAAAAGGAAACTATTTTGTCTATTTTGTGTATCAAATCTTCAAAATATTTTCTAAATATACATATATATATATATTTACCAAAAAAAAGAACAAGAAAGATAAAAGAAAAAAACTATCTCAGTAGTTAAATAATCTACGAATGGTAGAAGAATGAATAATAAAAAAAAGAAGAAAAAAATTATTTTTTTTTTTAAGTGAAATGAATATTATAATGGGTCTACTCTATGGTTTTAAAACGGAGTATTTCTCGAGAGATAATAATTCATTCATTCCCGTTAAATATTCAAGAAGAAAATTTCAACTAAAACGTAGGTAGGTTGGTAAGTAAGTAACATAAGTAATTCAAAACTATTAATCAAGGAATGCATTCTAATCGTTGTGTGTATCATTAAAAATTCTTTGATGAAATAAAAAAAAAATAAAAAATAAAAAAAACAGAAAAGTCAAAAATACAATTAAAATTATAATCAAAAATCAGTTGTTTAATTTATATTTGGGAGTTTTGTGGTAGAAATAAAATTATCTCATTGGTTCGAGGTAATGTTAAATAATTAAATAATTGTTAAATAATTGTTGTAAGCGATTGAACATCACGTACATTGTATGAACTAATAGTAGTAGTAGTAGTAGTAGTAGTAGTAGTAGTATGTATGTATGTATGTATGTATAATATAAATACAAGTTTACATTAGCACGAATAAATACTGTATAAATGAGTTTTAACATGAATTTTGGTGTTTCGTCGTAGTTATTGTTGCATTTCTATTTCTTTGTTTTGTTCTTTGCAACATATTACAAATTTTATTTGATTTATTCTGATTGTTTTTAACAAAAATGAGAAGAACACGATGATCACACGTCCTGCCCGTATTTTTTTCTTCTATCCAACACACATTTTTTCTTCTCATTCATGTAAAACATATGTCAGTGTGTACGTGTGTACAAAAGAAACGATATCGAAGTGTGAGAAAAACGAAGATATTATTCTAAATAAGAGAACAAAAATATAAAAAATAATATTAAAAAAATAAAAGAATTGCCGAAGTATAAAACTTTACAGTTGAAACATATTTATAACCTTAATTTTTATTTTCCTATATTCTATTAATAACCACGACACGTATCTATCTATCTATCTATACTATAATATAATATAAATATATAGAAACAAAAATTATTTTCCAATATATTAGATTAATATTTGTAATAAAAATATTTGTTTATATATTCTCTGCACTGGTTGTAATAACAAAACAAAACAAAACAAAAAAAAACACCATTTTATTCAAAATACATTTATATTTATATTCCACTGAATAATTCCATTATATTGATCATATAATATTACTAAATATCGATCGGGAATATTCAAACGAGTTCAGAATCAAATGAATAAAAAGGTAAGCTATAATAATAATAATGGTACACACAAAGAGAAACAAAAAATACACAAAAAAAACCACAAACATCGAAGAATAATAATTACAGTATTAAAAAAAAAAAAAAGAGAAAATAATAAAAAACAAAACCAAAAAAGAACGTGATTTATATATTTGATACACACACGCGTATATATATTTACGTGCATACATATACATAAATATATATTAAATTGTTAAGAATAATAAATGACAATATTAGAAATAGAATGAATTAGAATAGAAAAAGTCAGAAGAAACAAAAAATAAGAACGTGATTTATATACTTGACATATGAATATATATATATATATATATATATAAATATTTCAAGAGGATATATTTACTGTATAAATATAAAATTGTTAAAAATAAAAATGACAACATTAAAATAAAAAATAAGATAAAACCAAAAGAAACAAAACCAAAAATGAACGTGATATATATGATACACGATACACACACAAATATATTTCTATACATACGTATTTATAAATATTTCAAAAAAATATACTAACCATATAAATATAAAATTGTTAAGAATAATAAATGACAATATTAAAAATAGAAAAAACCAAAAGAGAAACAAAAAATAAGAACGTAATTTATATACTTGATATATGTTTCTATTGTAAAAATCACATAAAAGGGAATGATCCGAAAATCAGACATTCATCGACTAGAAAATATATATTATATATCCGCATTGGATTCAAAAGGAGTCGATAATCGAGAAACGTTCGGGTTCAATAAGGCACGTTGTCCTCTTCGTTCGGACGTCTTCGATTGAACGGATCTGCGGTTTATCCGGAACGTGACCGGATCCTAAGCCATTTCCGGAAGGATACGGGAAATAGAATATTATAAGAGACGTTCACCGTTGAATACACACATACACACACACACACACACAAATATACTCTCTCTCTATATATATATATATTCAAACATGCTCATAGAAACGTTAGAACGTACACATGCAGAGGAATGCTAAAAAAGGAAGATAGAAAGGAAGGAAAGAAGAAAAGGGTTTTCCTATTCCTACTTGAAAAAGATAGAAAAAGAAAAGAAGATAGATATCTCAGTATACTATACTATTCTATCGAATAAGAAGTAGAACGAAACTCTACGGAGGTTTGAGATGGAACAAGGGAAAGGGAGGATAACGTGGGACGGCTTGAAGTAAAAAGGGGGATGGTGTAAACTGGAAGAAGAGTTGGGAAAAGGGAAGGAAGGGTAGGTAGGTAGGTAGGTAGGAAGTTGTAGTAGGGCTCGACTGCAATAGCATATGACGCGAAGAAGAGCTGGTATATAATGCATGAGATGCAGACGCGACCCTTCTTGAGTATGTATGATTGGCCATTTGCTTAGCAAATATAATACATACGCTGTTGCTTTCTAAAGGGATGAAAGGGGGAGGGTGAAACTCTTACGACAGTCAACAGCTGTTGTTTTACCAGTTAAATTCTTATTTTCTACTAGTCCTAACATTCGTTCTCTTTTTAATTCTTCGAGTAAATATTTATGCGAAAATTACTTTGATATATTATAATAATTTTCAATTAATATTAAATATAATATTAAATATTATAATAATTTATTATAATAATATATAAATTACGCATATTACTTTGAAATAATATTAAAATGAATTATAGTTTAATTTCGTTTCAGTTTAAATGACGAGTCATAACGTCATGTGCGTTTATGCTAAAACAAATCCATGACGTACTGATACGTCAAATGTAGCCAAAGGGTTAACATTGAGAGAAAGAGAGAGATAGATAACACATGTTCTCTCTTTTACACTTTCAATCGTTTCCAATCGATGAAACGAAAGTATTTATTTATTTATTTATTTATTTATCAATTAATTTGACCATACCAATTTTCTTTTGTTTCTTTTTTCTTTCTACGATTTTTTTTTTTTTAATTAATTTGCTGCTCTTTGAACAATTCAATTTTTTAATTATTACAACAATAACAAAAACAACAAGGAAAAAAGAAAAAAACAGAGAGAAAAGATGAAACGCGAAAGAAAAATAAAAAAAAAATAAATAAATAAAAAAATATGAAATAAACGTGCTATTGGATTTGTTGTTTACAGACAAACACACACACACATGCTTCATGCATGTATATGTATATATATATATAAAAAAAAAATAAAAAATACATAAAAAGAATCATCGAATTCGATAACTTTTATAATACGCGAATATTGCTCGGTTCGCATTTTTTTTATATTTTTTTTAATTTCATATATACATGTACAGTACGTATGTGTGTGTGTATTTGCATATGTACGGGGGAATCTATGTATTTAGCGATATTCGATAGTGTTGATTTTGTATGAAACCAAAATATGAATTGATCGTATCGACGAAAAACTATTCTCTCTGGGTGCATTGCTCCTATCTCTCTCCCTCACTCTATTTTTATTTTTTTTTTTTTATATTATATTTTATAGATAACTATATTTGTGTGTAAAAGTATAGGAAAATTATAATAGTATTATAAATAACATAAAAATATTAGTAATTATTTTTCTTTTGATGTTTGATAGTTGACACTTTTAGATTGCTGTAGAAACAAATTCCGTGTAATTTTGTTTACAAGTGTTAGTTTACGATCAATTGTGTTTCATTTCAACACTAGAAAATCGAGAATTACTTTCTTGCCAATCCAATATTTCAATTGGTTTGAATTTTTTGTATTGTATTTTATATATATATAATTCTACCAATTTTCTTACTTTTTTTTTTCAAATATAAAATTGCAAAGGAAGAAGATATTTCTTTTGTCAGAAGTGGATTTTGCTGTGGTGAGGAGAGGTGAGGAGGGAAAAAGAAAGAGAAAAGACAGTTTTCATGATCAGGAGGATTCTATCCTTTGTATGCAATCTTGAAATGCATCGAATCTAGTTTTCATCGTATTTTTTTTCTTTTTCTCTTTCTCTCTCTCTCTCTTTCCTTCTAGTTTCGTCTCGTCTCGTCGAAGATAGTTCATATTTCATAGTCCCATCCCTTCCATCCCTTTTACTCCTTCTTCTTCTTCTTCTTACTCCTTTCCTTTCCTTTCCTTCCTTTTCGTGCAGCCCTAAGTTAGCACTTTCCTTGAAAATGTCTTTCGTGGGTAGGTTATGATGAACTTGCGGCACTTGCCTCCTCTCTCTCTCTCTCTCTCTCTCGCTCTCTCTCTCTCTTACTGTAGACTAAAGTCATCAATAATAAAATAACCGGGTCTTCGTGCGAGTAATAATAGATGGCACAATCACGGACCCTTCACGAACTTAGATTATCCTTCCCCCAAGGATATACTATATATATATAGTTCCTTCTTTTTATTCCTTAACCCCTTTACCCATACCTACTACTATTACAACTACTACTATTCCTGTGTGTTCACTATCTTTCTTTTATCTTTATTTTCATTTTAATCATGTTTTACATAACTCCAGTTATCGCGTGCCAACTACTTCATATATCACAGAACCATTTAAATACTCTCACAACATACATAGATACATATATACATACATCGATTCTTGACCTAACTGTCTGATGTCTTTTTATTTTTGTACCGAACAACATTCCATTCGTCAAACTATCATTCAATGTAAAAATCTTAAATGTAAATCGAATTTATAATCGAATCTTGTCTGGTTATTAACCCTTTGGTTACATTTGACGTATTAGTACGTCATGCATTTGTTTGGACAAAGATGCACATGACGTTTTGATACGTCATTGGAACTGATATACGATTTAACTAGTGATTTAACTAAGTTATATGTAATTTTGATTTTATTTAAATTAATTATTATATTATTATAATTACTAATAAATATATTATTATAAAATAAAATTATATTATATATATATTGAATATATTATATTATTATGATTAATTATTATATATACATTATTATAATTACTAATAATTATATTATTAGTATTAAATAGAATTATAATATATATTTCATATATTATATTATTATAATTAAATATTATATTACTATAATTAATAATAAATATATTATTATTAAATAAAATTATATTATATTGAATATATTATATTAGTATAATTAATAATAAATATATTACTCTATTAAATAAAATTATATTATATTAAATATATTTAATTATTATTATAATTAATTATAATAATATTTAATATTATATTTAATATTAATTGAAATTATTACAATATCATCAAAGTAATTTATTTTTAAATAAATGTGTAACCAAAGAGTTAACGATTTTCTTTTTCTTTTTTTTTCTTTTTTTTTTATCCATTCCAATGGTATAGAATTTCTTATTCGCAATAAATTTGAAGCTTTGAAATTAAAAGGAATGAAAGATCGCTAAGATAGAAAGGAAAATAAAGGGATAGGGATATATAAGGGTGGAAATAGAGAAAGAGTTAGAGAGAAGAGTCAAAGTAAAGCATAAATCATTAACTTCTAAGATTTCTCTCGTATTTCTTCGACTGTTATTAGAAAAACTTGAAAGGCGGAACGTTTCTCTTTCTCTCTCTCTCTCTCTCTCTCTCTTTCTTTCTCTCTCTCTCTTTCTCTTTCTCTTTCTCTCGAGTTACCCCATCGAGTTTGCATTTTCCCAGATGTTTCGTGTTCAACATTTGATACTTTTCTCTCACTCTCTCTCTCTCCCTCTCTCTTTTTCTCTTCGTAACTTCGTTTTCATCAAATTTGCTTGATAAAGAAACTTCGACTCATCTATTTATTTTCTTTTCTTTTCTTTTCTTTTCTTTCATTCATTCATTCATTCATCCATTCTTTCCTTCCTACTTGCTTTATTTTTCTCAGTAGCTTTTAATGAAGGCACCCTTGACATGTTTACCTCTCGATTCAACTTACTTTTCTAATGAGAATGAGAAAGAGAGATAGAGGAGTAGAGAAATTGAGATTTTCTTTCTTTTTTGTTTTGTTTTTTTTTTCTTCAATTCGTTCATTGTCTCTGGTAATTGAAATTGTATTGGTTTTTTCTTTTTTTTTTTTTTGTCAAGAAATTATCAATCAATTTTTTTTTTACATTCCCAACAGTTGACACTCTGTTTCAACTTATTCCGAAAAAAAACAAGAAAAAAAGAGAGAAAGAAAATTTGGAAAATCGTTTGTTAATTGTTCGAACTTCACCGCAAAAAAAAAAACACAAAAGGAGAGAGCAAATTTCGAGTGAATTTTTCTACGATGCGTTTTATCCATCCATCCATCCATCCATCCATCCATCCATCCCTTTCTCTCTTTGGTTATAATGTTAATCCACAAGAGAAAGAGAAAGAGAAAGAGAAAGAGAAAGAGAAAGAGATAAAGAGAGAAAGAATGCGAATATAAAGTATGCATTACGGCAATCGAAATGCGCCAAATCGGATTACACTTATCGACTTAGGTCGATTGAATACCCGTGAGAGTAACGGAATACGATTGCACTATTGGTCGCCTCTCTATGTTGCAACGAATCGAAAGGTGGAGTTCATTACTCTTAGGTGACGTTGACGATGTAGGTATTCTAAATCCCTTGCCCCTTTTCTTCGAGTAAATCACGAAAAAAAAAAAATAGTATAAAAGGTAAAAGGACTAAAGGAAAAGAAAAAGAAAAAAAAAAGATAAATCTGGTGTGGAACCTTTCTAAAGATCGACGTTGAAATATTTTTTCGTCCTTTTAGTAAAAGAGAGAGAGAGAGAGAGAGAGAGAGAGAAAAAGAGAGAGAGAGAAAACAAACTTTTAGAAAGCTCTCCTTGTTTTTTCATTCTTTTTTCTCTCTCATCTCATTTTCTTAACAAATCCTTCACTAGCACGAGCTAAAACTATTTAGAAAGATAAAAAAAAAAAATAACGTGTATAATATTATTATTATATAATATATTATTATAATTATTAAATTTAAATTTATAATTATATAATATTATTATTATATTATAAGATTAATTATAAAATATTATTTCTAATAAGTAAAATAGAATGTTATATTATTATATTATTATTTTATTAATTATATAGTTATTATATATTATTATATTAATTATAAAATATTATTTCTAATAAGTAAAAAATAAAATGTTATATTATATTATTATTATTATATTATAATATTATTATAATTATATAGTTTTATTATATTATAATATTTTTAAATTATAATATTATTATAATTATATAATATTATTATATTATAATATTAATGTAGTTATATAATATTATTATTATTATATTAATTATATAATTATTATATTAATTATAAGATATTATTTTTACTAAGTAAAATATAAAATGTTATAGAGTTAAACAGGTGTTGTATTGATCACAAGAATAATAGAATGGATGTTGGCAAAGTAAACGAACAAAATGATGCGGTGAGTTTTTACACGCGATAAATCGTCTTGAGATATCGAGATCATGGTAAGTCTCTCGAATTGTGGGAAACCAAATCGAAAGGTAGGTACTACTACGAAGGTATGTATGTAGTACCTAGAGAACAGAAGGAAACAAGAGTGGAGTTTAAGGTGGAGGTTGAGGAATAGAAGCTTCTTCGAAATTGTGTTGCGTTTGTGTGTTAAAATGTACTATAAGGTATGCCGAATAAAGGTCTTCTATATATATATATGTATATATATGTATATGTATGTATATGTAAGAGAGTTTCCGTTCGAAGGAACGTATTGGTTCTACGTGAACGGCTTGGTTTTAGGAGCGTTTTGCATTATTTATGTGTCAGTGGTAGAAGCATGGAAGTGCATGCTGTGTAGCACACTGCTGGTAGTCAGGGCCCTCACGTTGCTTACACAGATCACGTTAATGCTTTGTCGGAATATTGTCGTACTTTATAGTTCAGAGAAATAAACTGAGAGAGAAAGAGAGAGAGAGAGAGAGAGAAAATTGAGAGAGTTGAATGAGAAAGTATTAGAACAGAGTGTAAAAAAGTAGAAGAATAAAATAATAGAAAAACAAAAAAAAAAGAAAAGAAAATATCATTGGTACTACAACTTTGATTGCATTATTATACCATGAGAAATAATGACGTTAGTTAGCTCGTAACCTTTTTCTAGACTAATAATCTCATTAATATCGTCATTAATATCTGTTACGAGATGAATGAATAGACGACACTTTTTATTCGTTACAAATTTCAAAACGACTCTCTTTTACTTATTTTTTTTTTCTTTTCTTTTTTTTATTTTTTTATTGAATCTTCTCTTTTTCATAGAATCGATTTATTATGCTTACAATTTCAAACTGGGTTTTTCAAAAGCCCACTTTTTTCTAAAGTGGAAAGATAAAGTATAGTAAAAAAGTGAACAAGAAGAGAAAAGAAAATAGGTCGTAGGATTTGTAAATTGAAATTTGATAAATATAAAATAGATGTTTCCTTTCGTTGATAGAAAGATTGTCAAAAAAAAGAATAAAGAAAAACTATAGTCTATATATATATATATATAGAAGGAAAGGTAAGAAAGAAATAGGGAGGAAGATTACTATTCACAGGAATATATTCGTTTTCTCGTAACATCGTTAAAATATGAAAACATGCTAGACGATGTGACAACGACAACGACAAATGTACGGAAGTTGTTTGCAAAAAGTGATAATGACAGCTCGTTTATTCCCTTACCTTCCCCACTTTTTTCCCCATCTTTCGTATCTCTTTGTATAGAACGAATTATCATTCGCATTAGTTACCATCATAAAGAAGACATTGGTTTTTCTTTTTTATTCATAATTGATTTCTTTTCTTTCTTTTTTTTTTTTATTTCTTGTACATGTATATATTAACAAGAAAAAATATAAATCGTAATTTCGACAGCCTTTTTTCACAGATTTTTCCTTTCTATTATGATTATATATATATAATATATTATTAGGTACATATAAATATATTATTTATATTATAATATAAATTTATTTTTATTATATTTATTTTATATACATAATTTTATATATTATATATGTTATTTGTATATTTTATATATATATTATAATATTATTTTTTATATATTATATATTTGTATTTGAATTATTATATATATTATTTTATAATATTATATATATATATATATTTATAATTATAAATTAGTATTAAAATAGTATAATATTTATTATATTATTTTTATTATATTTATTATATACAAAATTTTATATACATTATTAGATATTTTATTTTTATATTTTATATATATTATAATAATATTTTATATATTATATATGTATTTATATTTTAATTTTATATAAATTATTATAATATTATATGTAATATTATTAAAATAGTATATATATATATAATTATAGTTATAAATTATGTTTTTTACCCCTTAAGTAACAATTTTGGCTCAACGTAATACAACGTCGCTAGAGTTACCTCGAGCGTGCAACTTAAGGAGTCAATATATTATTATATAGAATATTATTTATTAATTTTTATAGTACTATTATTAATATTATTCTTATTATTTCGTTAAAATTGATTTTCTTCATACCTTTTTCCTAAAAATCAAATTGCATGAAACTTTTGAATGGAAACTGGTTGATCGATTTTGTCGTTGATCTTTTTATTTTTTTTTTTGACTTTTTTACCTTTTTTTTGTACGTGTACAAAAGCCAATCCTTTTTCCTCCCCGTACACTCCCTCACCCTTTCTGACCCCCCCCCCATGACCCGGCCGACTGGTCAACAAACGTTAACAGATTCCGAAAAATTCGAGGTCTACTCAACTTCGAGATTACGATCGATAGAATCGAAAGTACGAGAGACTCCCGTAATGGTTCGGTTGGTGGTTGGGTTTTTTATTTTTTTGATTTTTTTTTTGTCCTTTTTCTTTTTACACTTTGAACTCAGGACTCTTCTTTCGATTTTTCTCTTTCTATTTCTCTTCTTTTCTTTTTTTTCTTTTTTAACCATCCTCGGGACAATGAAACCTCAAACGAACTGCAGGCGTATGCAAACAAGGTAATTATAGTGGAGAACCTAAGCAAAGGACTAGTTCCTTCTCTCTCTCTCTCTCTCTCTCTCTCTCTCTCTCTCTTTCTATTATTTTTCCTATTTTTCTGTTCTTTTCTTCCTTTCTTTATTTCCACTTTTAATATATTTCTAGGGGGTCTTAACGTTGATCGTCTTAATTACGTTAAAATGCATTTCTTTGGTTTCAAAAATATAAGTCGTCGTAAACTCGAAAAATCGAGTCGAGTTTTGATAAAACTTTTTGTTTTTTGTTTTTTATTTTTTTTATTTTTATTACTATACGTTTTTTTTCCTCTTTGTTTTTTAATTTCACATTAAACGTAAACACGTTTAATTTCACGTATTCTTTTTCTTTTTTTAGTTCTGGGTATTTTTCATTTTATCGTTCAAAGGTTGCAACATCTTATTCTATTTCTACTTATATTGAGTTAGTCAAAAAGTAGAATCGTTTTAGATAAAAAAAAAAAAATGATCATAGGAGAGATAATTATTTTTTCGAAAATCAATACGATAAAAAAGGTTACTAGGATGCTAGTGGAATATGCTGGTGCTATTAATGAGATAACTCGCTTATTTCGTTTATTCGTTAACGAGCTATGAACACATTTGGACCAATCGTCTTTTACTTTTACGATCTACACTCTAACACACACATACACACACACACACATATATATAAGATTATAATCTTAAAATCTTATCAAAGTTTTCTATGAAATTACCTAATTTCAACTTAAAAACGATTTCTTTTTATGGTTTTAATTGAAACGAAAAAGAAAATGAAAATGAAAATGAAAAGAAAAAATAATGGTAATATTAAATTTCACTTATTTACTTATATATATATATATATATATATATATATATATATATATATATATATATATATATATAATGATAGTACTTACTATTATTATACTTGGTATCTCTATCTACACGGTTAACCACGATCATTAATATTCGTGTCCAAGTTTGGTCACGTTTGCCAAACGACTGCCAAGCTCAATGTCCTTTTGTAATGTACAACCAAAATTTCACATTTCTCTCTCTCTCTCTTATTGTTTTTTCTTTTTCTTGTTCATTGTATAATTTATGACCAAATAAATACATACGATTAATAATTATTTATTCAAATAACACATGTATGTATGTGTGTGTTTGTGTAAATTAATAATTACGTATTAAATGTGACACATGTTATATAAATTATATTATTATTATTACTTGTTGGACTGAACAATTTTAATCATGTTTTTTTATTTTTTTTATTTTTCTTTCACGTTTGTTCATTCTCATGAAATTTTTCACGTTAAACTATCATGAAAAATATTTCAAATAGATCAGAAATGTTTATCACGGTTTAATTTTAAAGAACAAAAAGAGAAAAACAATTTGAAGAATTTTGAGAAAAGAATTAAAACGAATAAAATGAAAAAATTCAAAAGTAATGTAATAAAATTAATATTATAAAGTTGGTATGTGAAAGAATGTTTGTTAAACTATTTCATTCGATATTCTTATAAAACATTGAGATTATCTTCTATATAAAATAATTTAACAAAATTTGTATTAAAGTCTTTTAAAATTGTGTACAAATTTAAGAAACAAAAGAGAACAATCTCAGATTTACAAATTTTACAATGTTATCTTTGTTAAATATTTTCTATGAAATTTTTTATTATTCATTACTATTATTCTCATAATGATATGATTATCATTAATTAACAATTACCCATCTAATACAACGAGTTATATACACTTGTAATACCCAACGTCAAATTCAATCTCAACAACCTAATTACTACTACTATTATTATTATTATTATTATTGTTATTATTATTATCATTATTATTATTCATGTCTAACTAACTTGGTGTATAAGATAAACTGAAGATCGTTAAAAAGTTAAGGATGTTATTACGAAATACCAGGATGATGATAATAATAAACTACGTCAAGGATAATTAATCAATTACTCGATTTAACTTTTGCGAAATTACTTTGGCAACTATCGTTTTCTCAACGAATAATAATAATAATAATAATAATAATAATAATAATAATAATAATAATAACAATAATGAATAAAAAAAAAAAAACACGGAAATTTTCTTTTTACCAACAAAATAAACAAAATAAAAGTA
This sequence comes from Polistes dominula, assembly GCF_049000335.1. NCBI lineage: Eukaryota > Metazoa > Arthropoda > Insecta > Hymenoptera > Vespidae > Polistes > Polistes dominula. Next base: position 2,373,492 of record NW_028300906.1, on the reverse strand, counting down.
TAATCCACTTGACTCTTTAAACGTGTATTACATTCAACGTTTCATTCAACTTTTATAATTATGAATGAACGAATTAATGAATAAACGAATGAATGAACGAACGTAACGAAAAAAAAAAGAAAATACGAGTGAAAAAACACATGGTATGCATATATATATGTGTATATAAAATTGACTACTCGTAGGGTATGTGTAAACCCTACTCGATATGCGTCCAAAAGCAAGTGCAATAAACGTCAAGGGCTTTAACGAAGTGGCAACATTCTCTCATGCAAATGAAAGAACACAGAAATGTTGGAGAAGCAAAAGAGTGAATGAGTGAGAGTATGAGGTGGTAGAGAGAGAGGGAAATGGTTGTGGAAAGGAGGGCGGGGGGAGGTTTTGATGAGGCTCGTTACACAGCCATCATTATTTTCGTATAAAGAATTCAGTCTTGCGCATAAGGTCGATAAAGGTTGCTGGACTTGGGGGGGGAGGGTTGGTTTTTAAGTGAGCCCTTGCCCTCCTCCTTCAATTTTCCAACCAACTCGTACCAACCCTTATATTATACTGAAAGGTCTCTCTTTCTCTATCTTTTCTTTTTTTTGGGTAGTTTTAAATCTTTTTCAATATATATATATATATTTAATTATTTGTTAATTAAATTTATAATTATTAATTTGTTATGACCGGTTAATAACTTCGTGTTGAAAATTATTTGTTTCTGTTTTTTTTATTTTTTTTATTTCTATCTTCGTTTTCGCCCAATCCCGAATTTCATTTATTTTTTTTACTTTATTAAAATTTATTTTCTTTCTTCCTTTACTTTTTTTGTTTTTTGTTTTCTATGATTTGGTTGTATCACATTTATTATTACTAAATGATTAAAAATCTTTTGTTGTTGTTGTGAGACAGGTTCGAATTCAACCTTTTTCCACTCTATCTCTATCTCTTTCTCTCTCTCGTGTATAGGAAACATTAATGGTTTTATCCTAGTTTCCAACCAACCACCATACAGATATTTTCTCTCTTTTTTTTTTTTCTTGAAAGAACAGGGAGAAAAGGTTTATTCGGATTTATGGCGGAAAAATCAATTCTTTTGTTGGGGGAGAGGGAGAGACAGAGAGAGAGAGAGAGAGAGTTCAGATCGTTGAATAAAATATTTTTACACCTTTGATTCTTCTATTTTTTCCCTTTGAATATATATACATGTATATATATATATATATTTTCTTTTATTTTGTTATCTTTACGATCGATTTTTACGATAATACCAAAAAAAAAAGAAAAGAATAAAAAAAGAAAATAAATAAAATCTAAAAATAGGGTGAAAATAATAGTGAGCTCGTGCGATAGGGGTATGGGAGGGTGGGGTAGGGGGTGAGCACCAGTTCAGTTCGACTAATGTCATGATAAAGCCTTTCAAGTGTTCTTGCTTGAACTTTCATCGTTCAGGGAAAGGGAAAAGGAGGGGGATGATTCCTAACAGTAGTTTGAACTATGTTTTAAAGGAGAAAGAAAGATAGACAGATTTTTTCCACGTATCGAGAGAAAGAGAGAGAGAGAGAGAGAGAGAGAGAGAGAGAGAGAGAGATGCGTAAAATGTGTATGTAAGAGTTAAGAATATATATATGTGTGTGGGTGCGTATGTGTTCGTGTGTGTGATTCTGTATGTCTTTTTTCTGTTCTTTTTTTCTTCATCGATTCGAAAAGAATAGTTTAAGAGAATAAGAAATGGGGAAAAAAGAGAAAGAGAGAGAGAGAGAGAAAGGATAAGTAAGAGAAAAGAAAACCGGAAAGTAAAAAACTTAGCTAGGAGAGTTCTTGATTGAAAAACTTTTCGAATATCACCAGAGCTTGGTAATATTCGCGAAAATATCGTTTCTCTTCTTGTCTTGTGAAACGTTTGAATTTTATAAAAAAAAAAAAAATTATATATATATATATATATATTTTATTATATTACTATCGTAATAATATTCACAAGTATAAGATATCAAAAATATATATTTAAATTTCTAGGAATAATTTTGTAGTACACTTTTAAAGTGTCTCCTTTTCTTATTGCAATATTATCTAAAAAAAAAAAAAAAAAAAAAAAAAAAAAAAAATAACAAAATAAACTGCTTCTTTTTCTATAATCTAGAAAAAAGAAAAAAAATGAAACGAAGCATGTATAATGTAATACCATTATAAGATTCATTCTCTTTTTAAAATTGAAATTCGATTAGAGTACGACACGCGACAACGTGTTTCATGTATAAAAAAAAAAAAAAAAGAAGAAATAAAAAAAATAAATAATAATACTTCCTAAATTTAAAAGGCATACCTGGTGCTTGAAGAAATTTTCTTTTGAAAAATTTATCTCTCCTTTTTTTTTTTTTTTTTTTTGGCTTTCTAAGAGTCCACGAAAAAAATAAAAAAAATAAAAAGAAACATGAAGTAAGGTATAGTATAATACCATGGAATAATTCTCTCTCTCTCCTTTTCTCTCTCTCTCTCCTTCTCTTTCTCTCTCACTCTTTCTCCAATTAAAATTGATTTGAGTATGTCACGCGATAGCATTTCAGGTTGCCATAATTCGCAACACAACGTCTCGTGAAAGGAGTTACCTATAACTATAGGTAAGCACACTTTTTGTCGCGGCATGAGTAAGGATATACCATAACTACTTTCCTATAGAATTTACCACTTGTATGATACGTATGTATACACTTTAGAAACTTATATACTTGTATTATACTTAGACTATACGTATTTATTTATATATATATATAAAGATATAGATATACTATACGTATTAGTATTGTATATGTATATATGTGTTGTGCACTTAAAACGCATGCACCACGTTCCAGGTTGGTATTAAACACGATTCTACCTGTCGCACACGCGATTCGTATATGCATATTTATGCAGAACTTTAATCTCTTGATGGTACAACGTTGTAAACATTTAGAAAGGGATTATGAAGGCTTCCGCGCTATCTACGAAGGGATTTTCATCACACGCTCTTACTACTGAACGAGAAATGTAAACGTAATAGCGAATGTATTACTAATATGTGACTTTCCCAAAATATACATAATAGACACACACACATATATAAAATTCAAAAAACTTACGTAAAAAAAAAAATTAAAAAAAAAATGAACTACTCTCAAACCAAGAATGAAAGAAAAAAGAAGAAGATATATTTAATAAACAATTCTCTATAACACAAAAATTATTATTCCACCAATAGGGTAACATGGTAACAGAGTATTTTGAATAAATAAAATGTAAATTATTTCAACTATATTATTCCTTTTTCTTTTTTTTTTTTTTTTTTAATTCATTTATATGCTTACGAGTTTGTATTAAAAAAACAAAAAAATTGAACTGTATATGCAATTTGAAATGCATTTGTGTGTATGTATCGTGAGGATAGAGAAAGAACAACAACAAAAAAAAAACAGAAAATCTTTAATACTCGATCTGTTTTACATTTTTTTTTCCTTTTGTGTTTTTTCTCTTTCAGGGTAAAAAAAGAAAAAGAAAAAAGATAGAAAATACGTGACGAGAACTAAATCCTAGGTGAAGAGGAGGAATAAGAGGTGTAGTAGTAGTAGTATTAGTAGTAGTAATAGAAGAAGAAAAAGTCGAGAATTTCATTTTTTTGTTTCTTTTAAAAACCGATCTGCGTTTTAGAGTGTAATCATTATGACAAGGATACAACAACCTAAAAAAAAAAAAAAACCAGAAAGGTTTCTCTATTCCTCTCTCTCTCTTTTTTTCATTTTTTTAGTCGATCTATCGAGGTTTTGTTTTCCCTTTAACTTTCTAAAAGTGCAAGGAACATCTTTTCAGAGTGACAGCAGCTTAACTCGATACTTACTCGAGTCTCTCGAAAAATATACAAGAAAAGAAAGAGAAAGATAGATAAATAAAGAGAGAGAGAGAGAGACAACGTCGTTACGAGTAAAGCATGACAGATACGGAGCGGTATGTATGCACCTGCTGCATCATGTAAACACAAGGATTGTTGTATACATATATTTATACATATATCCCTAGAAATGTTTAATACATTTCTTCTTCAAGATTTAACATTTAAAAACTACAAAAAAAAAAAAAAATAGAAAAGAAAAGAAAGACCCTTCTAATTCTTTTCTCGAACAATTTTTCTTCACGATCAAAATGATAAAAAGTAAAAAACCCTCCGCTGCCCAACCCCCAACAAAAAAAAAAAAGGATAAAGAAAAATTTCGTTGAAATTTTTCAAACGTAAAAAAAAAAGGGATATAAAAAGAGGAAAAAGAAAAAAATGAAAAAGAAGAAGAAGAAGAAGAAAGAGAAACATTTGTAGCTTTTGTAAAAACATTCACGTGTTTACTAGGCGGTCTCTTATTCGTTTTGACGTTTAGTGCTCTTAAAAAGTGATACACCGTCATAAATATCATACATCATAAACATTCATAGTTTTATATGCATACGTGTGTGTGTGTATGTATGTATATGTGTGTTGATCGCAAATCTATAGAAATATTTGAATCTTTCAAAATGATACGTACGTAGTAGAAAAATTGTCTAACATCGAAAGTATACATCGTTTTCAAACGATATATATATTTTCGCATACCTTGTAATTTTTTTCCCCCATACACACATACACGTATACAACAACAACAACGTATATCGTCATATTTTCTTCGAAAACACTTCTAGAATAATATTTTTGGCCCTGGGCATTTTCTATGGTAATTCAAACGGCTCACGGGCAAAAGTTGACGTCTCCTAGATGCTTCGAAACGAAGCATCGTTGAAAACTATTTCTTTTTCTTCTTTATATTCTTTACTATTTCTACCTCTTGGTTTTTTTTTCTCACAGGCAAGAAGAAAAAAAAAGAAAGGAAGAAATAAAAAAAAAAAAAAAGAAGTGTTCATCAAGCCAGGCACCACTCTGCGAATCGAAGAAAAATACAACACAACATAACACAACACAACCCTCCTTACCAACTTCTGTCATTCTTTTACACGTGTTGTTGTTTGCATACTTACGTATGCATCTATCTATATATATATATGCATGTATGCGTGTTCTATGTTTTGTTATATCTCTAGTTTTCTTTATGATGTACAAAATGCAAGCAATATCTCAAGATATTTCACGCAGGACTAGTACAAAGATGATGAGATCGTGAAAATATTCCAGGATCTTGATCCTGATGATGTTACTATTATATTTTTTTATTTGTCTTCCTCCTTTTTCTTCTTCTTCTTCTTCTTCTTTTCGTTTTATTTATTTTTTTTTTTTTTTCAATATCGATAGGTTAACGATAAAGAAAATTTCATTGAAATGCATACTCACACACAAACCGACATAACATATAATACACACACATAGTATTCAGCTCATTGGGTTTGCCATGGCGCCAACTATCGAATAAAATTTATATTTCCTTCTACTATAAGGGTAAGAGATGGTTGGGAATGGCGTTCCTGAAGCTTCCAGGAGATGCGTCTCTCATAGTAGACGTTCGCCATCGTGAACACCTAACTTCACTCTTAAGCGTCCTCGTTCGAAAAAGGGATTTCATTGTTATCGTTCAAACGTTCCCTTTCCTTCCTTCCTTCCTTCCTTTCTTGCTTCCTTGCTTCCTTCCTTCCTTCGTTTCTCCGTTCGTTTAACTTTTGCAAACACCCGGGGTTGCTTTTCGAATGAAAATTCCTTAAGATCTAGTTATCTCTCTTTTATCTTTTTTTTTTTTCGCCCTATTTTTCACACAGTGGAAAATTTCAAATTTCAATTATTATTATACTATCTATCAAATACTTTTGTGTGTGCGATAACTAATAAACGAACATTAAATTAACAAAATTAAAAATATTAAGAAAGGATAACTAACATATTTACGATAACATTGTCATGAGGTATCTTGTTATAATATTTTTTTTATATGCAATATGCAAAGTAGAATTGCATATTCTTATGAAGAATGATTTAACATTTTGAGTATTGAAGTATTTGAAATTGTTAAAACGAAATCATTTATTACTAGTGCTACTATTTCTATTTATCAATATTTTTAATTAAATCCTAATAATAAATAATATATTTAATAATTAAAAATTTGTTTTTAAATATAATTTTCATATGACAAAATTAAATACAGTACGTTCAATACGTTAAACTAATATAGTAGATTACTTAAAATTCATATTAATAAACACGTATATGAATTTATAGCACTGAATGGGTTAGAGAAATAAATGTGGTACTATTATAATTAAATTCTAATAATAAATAATATAATTAATAATTAGAAACATTGTGTTTCTTAATATAATCTTCATATAACAAAATTAAATATAATACGTTCAATACGTTAAATCAACATTAGATTATTTTCCATTTACTATTAACAAACACGTATATAAATTTATAGCACTTGAATGGGTTAATGAAATAAATGTGGTAAAATTGATCGTTAGTTGACGATATGAGACCTACGATACATATTAGGAACCCTTCTACCCTTTCTTCTTCCCTTCTTGTTACGATTTCAATCTCTAGCGAGTTTATAAACTTAACGATAGAAATTCGTCGATTTAAACCAACACCTGGATCCGTCTAATACCTCCAGTTTCTTTACTCATCTACTTTACTAGGGATGCTTGCAGCTGCGACCGAAAACCTCGATCGATTACATTTTATTGAGAATTACTGCGATCAAAGTACATTTAGCATGCAACTTACGAACGAGAACAGATCTAATTTTCTGATATCGAATATGTCAATTATTAGAGACAGGTTATATTTCTAATCTTTTTTGTTTTTGTTTCTATATTTCTTCGTCATTCATTTAAATGACGTTTGCTTGATTTTCCTTTTTAATTTTTTTCTTTCTTGATTTTATTTGCAATTTTTTATGAAAAGAATTGTCAATTGTCGATGCTTAAAACCTGCTTGAATTAGTTCAATTGATTTTAATTACACATTGAATAGATTCATTACAAAGTATATTATATACTATTATATTAATAATATATTAAATATATATTATATAAATATTATATATATATATATAATATATATAATATATATTACCTATATTATTCTACCTATTTAGTTTATTATATTACCTATATTATATAATATATAATTATATGCAAATATTTTATATATATTATATATTATTATTTAAATAATATTATTAATAATTTTTTATAGATTATTATATATATTTTATTTTTATATATTATATATTTATATTTTAATTTTATATATATTATATATTTTATACTTATAAAATAATATATGAAAACAGTTTAAATATATATATATATAAACCTAATTCATTTCTTCTTAGGAATATTGGAAACAATCAAATGAAACGATATATATATGTATACATATATATAATTGTGCATATTGTAAAGGTATAAATGGTAAAATCGATTATGCATAAACGATAGGAATTTCCACATCTTGGTCGGCAAGTTGCGCTCGAGTAATCCGCATAATATTCAACTCGTGCATCGCAAGAGGGAACCATAGAAACTGTAGGCGGTTCGTCCAACCTCGGCACTTCAATTTCAGTTCAGGTGTAGAGGTGCAAGCCGCATACAGAGCCGCTTGATTAATTTCCTTTGCTAGGATGCATACTAGCTTCCACCTGTTTAAGCACGCTTCAGGCTTTACTACTCTCATGACGACTGACTGTGTTGGGAGAAGGAGAGAGAAAGAGAGAGAGAGAGAGAGAGAGAGAGAATGAACGGGTCATTGAATCGGCCCTTTTGCATCACCCATAATGGTCATTGACCAAAATACACGACGAATATTAATGAGTTGTTTATCTTTTTGCTTTTCCTTTCTTTTCTTTTCTTTTCTTTTCTTTTATTTTATTTCTTTTTATTACGAATGGGTTACTTAGAAAAGAAAAAGAAGAATATTACAAAATTTTGTAAACTCGGCTTAATTGGCAGAATTCAACGTAAATTAGACTCATTTATTATTTCATTCATACGATATTTTGAGAAAAAATTAAATTATTGTCTTTTTTTTTTTTTAATACGTAAGTTCATTTTTCAATAGTATTAACTGTACAACTGTATAAAAATGTATAATTATTTTTATTCTTTTTTACTTCTTAGTATTTACAAATGTTTACGTGGTATGTTTATTTTGACAAATGTAAATCAAATTGACTCATTATTTTTAAATTTGATCATTTTACACTCATCTAATTTAATTAAATAGTTTAGAACATTGTTTTGACAAAAAAAAATACAAAAATAATCATTATTTTTATGTTAATTTTGGATTTTGTTTCACATTGCAGAGAAGAGCCGAATATTGCAGTGTTACACGTACGTCAACTTTTTAATCTTTCATTTCGAATTACTATTTCGGAGAAAACATTTTTTCGAAAAAAAAAAGAACGATTCTTTTTCTTTGCTTTCACATTTTGATTTTTAATTTTCTATTATATTTGAGTGTAAAAAATCATGGAAATATAAAATAATAGGCCGCTCGAGTTAACTCGAGCGCGCAGAAATCGGCCGATTTAGTTAATTCGAGCGTGCTGCTTAAAGGGTTAATCTAATAAATAAAATAACTGAAATACAGTTGAATCGTAGCGTTGAAAGAGGTATAGTCGTGTGATATTTTTTTAAACATATCACATGGTTTGGAGAAAGAAAAAAAAAAGAAATAAAAGAACAAATAAAAAAACAAAGCCTACCACGTATTTCGGATTTTTATTTGGAGGATAAAAAAGGAGTAAATTTGTTTATGCAAAAAAATAATGATCAAATGCATATACACACATAGACACATGTTCACATATTTATTTATTCAATAACATTTTGGCGATTGGAAATCAAACAATAATAGTTCAATAGTAAATTCAATTAAATTTCTTTTTGATTGAACATTAGAAAGAAAATTTCGTCGTTCATTTTGATCTGTCGATGTATTTGAGTAATTTAATTGGATAAATAAAAAACAAAAACAAAAATCAAATGAAAAATAAAATCAAAAATAATGAAAGATGAGAAATAAAAATTGAGAAGAGGGTTCAGAAAAGAAATATATATATATATATATAAAAATAAAGGGGGGAAAAATAAAATAAAAGGAGAGGATAGACGAACAGTAGACAGTGGAACGAGCAGACTTTCTCAATTTAATTGAAAGTCTGAAAGCCGTGCTATACGTCGTTTCTGTTTCACCTACGTACATACACGTCACCAGGGATTTACTCTATGAGTTAAAATTGATTGACGTTGAGAGAGAAAAGGAGAGAGTGAGAGAGTGAAATTCACGTCGAATTTCAATTAATCTGCTTCGTTATTTGGCCTTTTAAAAAAGAATATTTTAACAACAATGATGATGGTTATGATGATGATGATGATGATGATGATGATGATGATGATGATGATGATGATGATGATGATGATGATGATGATGATGATGATGATGATGATGATGATGATGATGATGATGATGGTGATGATGATACAAGCAAATCCTTTTGAAAATTTTTTTTGTTTAAATCGATTTACAAAAATAATCAAACTTATGCACTTTATTTGATGTATTTATTCGATGTACACGTTAATTTTTGTTTTATTTTTTATTTTCTTTGTATACTCAATTAAAATTTCTCTCTCTCTCTCTCTCTCTCTCTCTCTCTCTCTCTCAACGATATTTATAATATAAATTCAATTTGTAAATAGGATAAATATCTCCAATACGAGTTAAACATATATATGTTGAAAAATATTAATAACTTAATACTTAAAATAAATCTATCGCATATTATTTCCCATAGGTTTACATCTAACACGAAGATTTTCTCGTATCGAGAATAAAAATGATAAAAAAAACAAATACACGTAGTAAAATTATACACAAAATTGATATCACGAAAAATCTCGCAAACGTTCTCTTTTAAAGAATTCAATTTTATTCGAAAAAATTATTTAAAAGAAAAAAAATAGAGCGTAGTACGTATTAAAAAAATAGAGTACGTAATAAAAAAATAGAGACGTAGTAGTAATTATTTACCACAGACGTCTTGAATGAATATTTCGATATATTAAATTGGTCAACTACCAAACAATCCCTTTTCACGAACACTTAACAAGTTTAGCATGAAGGCGCTCATCCCACATATATAATTTACTATTATTAAATAATTAAAAAATTATAATAAATTATATTTAATAATATAACATTTATAATGATAAAATACCAGATAATATTAATACAGTATAATATAATTATATAAATATAAATAAATATAAAATATAATTATAATAATATTAAATATTATTTTATTACTGTAAATATTATATTATTAAATATAATTTATTATAATATAAGTACTCTTTCGTGGAAAAAAAAGGGCCCTCGAATTTTTAGGGGAACATGAATCGGGACTCGAACTCGCTTTATTTAAGGGATTTCAGGAGGGAACCCAAACACTGAGCCATCAAGGGCCACTGACCAAACGTATCTTATTTCCTATAGATATACATTTAACACGAAGATTATCTCGTATCGAAAATGAAAATGATAAAAAAAAAAAAAAAAAACAAATACACGTAGTAAAATTATACACAAAATTGATATCATGAAAAATCTCGCTAACGTTCTCATTTAAAGCGTTTAATTTTATTCGAAAAAATTATTTAAAAGAAACAAAAATAGAGCGTAGTAATATTCAAATAATTATTATTTACCACAGTCGTCTTGAATGAATATTTCGATATATTAAATTGGTCAACTACCAAACAATCCCTTTTCACGAACACTTAACAAGTTTAGCATGAAGGCGCTCATCCCACATATATAATTTACTATTATTAAATAATTAAAAAATTATAATAAATTATATTTAATAATATAACATTTTTAATGATAAAATACCAGATAATATTAATACAGTATAATATAATTATATAAATATAAATAAATATAAAATATAATTATAATAATAATATTAAATATTATTTTATTACAATAAATATTACATTATTAAATATAATTTATTATAATATAAGTACTCTTTCGTGGAAAAAAAAAGGGCCCTCGAATTTTTAGGGGGACACGTACCGGGACTCGAACTCGCTTCAGGAGGTTATGGGAAGGAACCCAACCAACTGAGCCATCAATGGCTCTCTGTCCTAACGCATATTATTTCCTATAGACTTACATCTAACACGAAAAATATGTGCGTTCATCCCACATATATAATTTATTATTATTAAATAATTATATATGTATTGTCCCTTGTTAAAAATGAAAGACAAGTTATAAGAACTTAGTTGTTAATTTAATAAAATTAACTAAAATAATCCCCCACTTGACCCATTTAGAATAATTCTCGATTAATTCAAACGAATGTAAAAATAATGTCAAAATAAAGAAAACTATATGGATACGAGGGGAAGGGAAACAGGAGGATGAAACCACATACATACACACACACAACACAAACACCTCCACATTGTTCAAAGATGATTCGAATATCTTGCTTGATCTTACTTCACGTATTCATGCTCACGTTTTCTCAAGTGGATATGCAAGACACAAACTGTTAGAGAATTTGAGAGAGTGAGTGAGTGAGTGAGAGAGAGAGAGAGAGAGAGAAGGGTTAAGGGAAGGGTTGAGAGAATAAGGGTGTGAGATAGAGAAGGACGTTGATGTACGTAGAGGAGTATACTAGGTAAGTAGCTCGTGTTACGGGCCGGAGGCAAGGTAGATATCGTTTCAGCTTGGTCGGCCATGAAGGGGTCGCCAGAATTATTAACGAGCCACCACTTGGCCACCCTAGGCATTAATATATGAACGCAATCGTTCCTGACCCAACCCTTCAACTCACTCTCTCACTTCTACTCTCTCTCTCTCTCACTCTCTCTCTCTCTCTCTCTCCTTGCTTGTCCATATTCCTTAAGATATTCCACCTAATTTATCGAAGAACGTTGCAAACTGAAAAATAGACTGTTACGTAAAGTTATTGATAAAAATAAATGTAAATGATGATAATGATTTGATACAAATAATTGTAATATTAATATAATAGAAATGGATCGTTTATTATTTTGTAATTGGTGTAAAAAAGTCTTTTTTTTTTTTTTTATTTAGTTTAAATTAATCCTTCAACTCATTATCTCACTTTTGTTATTTTTGCATGTCCATATTCTTTAAGATATTCCACCTAATTAATCGAGGAACGTTGCAAATTAAAAAATAGACTGTTACGTAAAGTTATTGATAAAAATAAATGTAAATGATGATAATAATTTGATACAAATAATTATGATATTATATAATATAAATGGATCGTTTATTATTTTGTAATTGGTATATAAGAAAAGTCTATTTTATTTTTTGTTTATAGAATAAATTAAAGGGACAGTATATTAGTTAATTAAAAAAAAAATATCAATTAATTATATAATATATATATAATAGAAATAAAATAAAAGTAAAAATAAAAATAAAAATTAAAAAGAAAAAATAAGATTGAAAAATGTTATTTACGAATAAAAAATTGATTTGATCGTAACGATTAAAAATGACAGGTAAAATTTCGTCCAATAATCCTTGAAATTACTTTTACCAGAAGAAGAAAAAAAAAAAAAGAAAAAAAAACACAGATAGAATGGAGAAAGATAAAAATAAGAAAGGAGTGAGAGTATAAAAAGAAAAGAAAAGAAAAGAAAAAGGTTTGACACGAGATGCTGCTCCTTGAATTCGTGCTTGAATCCTGGCATTGTTGTGTCTCTTGGTAGAAAAGCACCACCAGCAGCAAGTATCTTCTGTCTCTTTTCAGCCCACTTTGTCTCCATAATTTCCTCTCATCCTCTCTTTCACTCACTAGAACGTTTCTCGACATCCCCCCACCCCCACCACCGCTTTTTCTTCGATTCTTCCACTTCTTTTTTCTTTTCTTATTCTTTTCTTTTGGAACGTTTTCACCAGCAAACGAAAACAATCGCTTTCACGTAAAATGAAAAGGGTTTTTTTGAGGGCGGCGGGGCGGGGCGGGGGGGGGGGACGGAGCGGTTAGTCGGAGTGAGAGAAAATGGGGGTTTAGGTGTTAGAGTTAGGGGTTAAAAGAAAGTCGAAACGATTCTTTAAATCGAGTGAGATCGTCTCGTCTTTAAAGACAAAGGGCCAAGAGACCGAAAGGTGAGAATCCTTGAAGAAAATATAGAAAACCGATAATGCACTCTTATATATATCTTTATATATATATATCATTTTCTTTCTCATTGTTTTTCTTTTTATTTATTTATCCATGTTATTTCTTCTCTGTATTTTTCTCATTCATTAACAAATTTACGAACTCTTTGAATTTTTTTTTTTTTTTTGTATGAATGAAAATTTTCGTAAAAGAAATGAGCACAAAAAAAAAAGAGGAAAGAAGAATAGAAAAGATTCTACGCAAATCTGTTTCGTTTTCGAATTAAATACAAACGCAACGCAACACAATACAAAATACAAAACACAAAACAC